>NW_028318811.1:492500-643659 GCF_062004578.1 Staurois parvus
GACTGTGGACACAGTACAGGAGATGACCAGAGACTGCGGACACAGTACAGGAGATGGCCAGAGACTGCGGACACAGTACAGGAGATGGCCAGAGACTGCGGACACAGTACAGGAGATGGCCAGAGACTGCGGACATAGTACAGGGATGACCAGAGACTGCAGACACAGTACAGGAGATGGCCAGAGACTGCGGACATAGTACAGGGGATGACCAGACACTGCGGACACAGTACAGGAGATGGCCAGAGACTGCGGACATAGTACAGGAGATGACCAGAGACTGCGGACACAGTACAGGAGATGGCCAGAGACTGCGGACATAGTACAGGGGATGACCAGAGACTGCAGACATAGTACAGGAGATGACCAGAGACTGCGGACACAGTACAGGAGATGGCCAGAGACTGCGGACATAGTACAGGGGATGACCGGAGACTGCAGACATAGTACAGGAGATGACCAGAGACTGCGGACATAGTACAGGAGATGACCAGAGACTGCGGACATAGTACAGGAGATGACCAGAGACTGCAGACATAGTACAGGAGATGACCAGAGACTGCAGACACAGTACAGGGGATGACCAGAGACTGCAGACATAGTACAGGGGATGACCAGAGACTGAGGACACAGTACAGGAGATGACCAGAGACTGCGGACATAGTACAGGGGATGGCCAGAGACTGCGGACACAGTACAGGAGATGACCAGAGACTGCGGACACAGTACAGGGGATGACCAGAGACTGCGGACACAGTACAGGAGATGACCAGAGACTGCGGATACAGTACAGGAAATGACCAGAGACTGCGGACACAGTACAGGAGATGGCCAGAGCCTGCAGACATAGTACAGGAGATGACCAGAGACTGCGGACATAGTACAGGAGATGACCAGAGACTGCAGACATAGTACAGGGGATGACCAGAGACTGCGGACACAGTACAGGAGATGACCAGAGACTGCGGATACAGTACAGGAGATGACCAGAGACTGCGGACACAGTACAGGAGATGGCCAGAGCCTGCAGACATAGTACAGGAGATGACCAGAGACTGCGGACATAGTACAGGAGATGACCAGAGACTGCGGACACAGTACAGGAGATGACCAGAGACTGCGGATACAGTACAGGAGATGACCAGAGACTGCGGACACAGTACAGGAGATGACCAGAGACTGCAGACACAGTACAGGAGATGACCAGAGACTGCGGACACAGTACAGGAGATGACCGGAGACTGCGGACACAGTACAGGAGATGACCGGAGACTGCGGACATAGTACAGGAGATGACCAAAGACTACGGACACAGTACAGGAGATGACCAGAGACTGCGGACATACAGATATAGACACCCAACCAGGGGTGGACTGACCATTCAAGCACTCGGGCACTGCCCGAGGGCCCGGGGTCAGTAGGGGGCCCCATGAAATTGCCCTGTTACCTTTTTTATAGGCTTTTTTGAGTGTGGGCAGGGACACAGGGGCCCCATGATCCCTATTGCCCGGGGGCCCCATGAGTTGTCAGTCCGCCCCTGCACCCAACATGATCAAGGGCCTTAATGTTGACCAGCACCAAAAAAAGAAAAAGGCCATAAGTCCTCATTGAAAGGGTTGAAGGGTTTCAATTAGGACTTGTGGCCTTCAATCTCCCCCTTTCAGACTCTTTCGTAGCACCAGGCAGGGTTGCCCATTGTCTCTACCAGAGGTGGACTCATTGGCCAAAAGATGGAACCAAACCCAAGTTTTTTCAAGAATGGCCCACCGATATGGACACCCAACACAATCAAGGGCCTTAATAATGACCAGTGCCAAAAAAGGAAGGCCATAAATCCTAATTGAAAGGGTTGAAGGGTTTCAATTAGGACTTATGACCTTCAATCTCCCCCCTTTCAGACAGGGTTGCCCGTTGTCTCTGCCAGAGGTGGACCCATTGGCAAAAAATGGAACCAAAACCAAGTTTTAAGAACGGCCCACCAATATGGACACCCAACATGATTAAGGGCCTTAATGGAGACCAGTGCCAAAAAAAGGAAGGCCATAAGTCCTCATTGAAAGGGTTGAAGGGTTTCAGTTAGGACTTGTGGCCTTCAATCTTCCTCTATCAGCTATGGTTGCCTGTTGTCTCTGCCACAGGTGGACCCATTGGCAAAAAATGGAACCAAAACCAAGTTTTAAGAACGGCCCACCAATATGGACACCCAACACGATCAAGGGTCTTAATGACGACCAGAGCCAAAAAAGGACCCGATCCGTATGGCCAGGAACCTGGGTATTTCAACAAGCCCACTTGATGTTGACCATTGTTGACCTCTTGGGCCTACAGCCAGTGACAAATACGTACGATGACCTTGGCCAAGGCTTTTGTAGAGCTCGTTGTATTCGGATGGTGGGGGCTACCAGGGAAGAGGACGTTCGATATTCATAGAAAAGCCTTCAGCCCACGTGAGGAACGTCCTCCTTTCCTCACCAGGGAAGAGGACGTTCGATGGAAAAGCCTTCAGCCCACGTGAGGAGCGTCCTCCTTTCCTCACCAGGGAAGAGGACGTTCGATGGAAAAGCCTTCAGCCCACGTGAGGAGCGTCCTCCTTTCCTCACCAGGGAAGAGGACGTTCGACGGAAAAGCCTTCAGCCCACGTGAGGAGCGTCCTCCTTTCCTCACCAGGGAAGAGGACGTTCGACGGAAAAGCCTTCAGCCCACGTGAGGATCGTCCTCCTCTCCTTACCAGGGAAGAGGACGTTCGACGGAAAAGCCTTCAGCCCTCGTGAGGAGTGTCCTCCTTTCCTCACCAGGGAAGAGGACGTTCGACAGAAAAGCCTTCAGCCCACGTGAGGAGTGTCCTCCTTTCCTCACCAGGGAAAAGGACGTTCGACGGAAAAGCCTTCAGCCCACGTGAGGATCGTCCTCCTTTCCTCACCAGGGAAGAGGACATTCGATATTCACGGAAAAGCCTTCAGCCCACGTGAGCAGCGTCCTCCTTTCCTCACCGGGGTAGAGGACTTTCGATATTCACGGAAAAGCCTTCAGCCCACGTGAGGAGCGTCCTCCTTTCCTCACCAGGGAAGAGGTCGTTCGATATTCACGGAAAAGCCTTCAGCCCACGTGAGGAGCGTCCTCCTTTCCTCACCAGGGAAGAGGACATTCGATGGAAAAGCCTTCAGCCCACGTGAGGAGCGTCCTCCTTTCCTCTCCAGGGAACAGGACGTTCGATATTCATGGAAAAGCCTTCAGCCCACGTGAGGAGCGTCCTCCTTTCCTCACCAGGGAAGAGGACATTCGATATTCACGGAAAAGCCTTCAGCCCACGTGAGGATCGTCCTCCTTTCCTCACCAGGGAAGAAGACGTTTGATATTCATGGAAAAGCCTTCAGCCCACGTGAGGAGCGTCCTCCTTTCCTCACCAGGGAAGAGGACATTCGATATTCACGGAAAAGCCTTCAGCCCACGTGAGGATCGTCCTCCTTTCCTCACCAGGGAAGAGGACATTCGATATTCACGGAAAAGCCTTCAGCCCACGTGAGGAGCGTCCTCCTTTCCCCACCAGGGAAGAGGACGTTAGACGGAAAAGCCTTTAGCCCACGTGAAGGATCGTCCTCCTTTCCTCACCAGTGAAGAGGACGTTCAATGGAAAAGCCTTCAGCCCACATGAGGAGCGTCCTCCTTTCCTCACCAGTGAAGAGGACATTCAATATTCACGGAAAAGCCTTCAGCCCACGTGAGGAGCGTCCTCCTTTCCTCACCAGGGAAGAGGACGTTCGATATTCACGGAAAAGCCTTCAGCCCACGTGAGGAGCGTCCTCCTTTCCTCACCAGGGAAGAGGACATTCGATATTCACGGAAAAGCCTTCAGCCCACGTGAGTAGTGTCCTTTTTTCCTCCCCAGGGAAGAGGACGTTCGATGGAAAAGCCTTCAGCCCACATGAGGAGCGTCCTCCTTTCCTCACCAGGGAACAGGACGTTCGATATTCATGGAAAAGCCTTCAGCCCACATGAGGAGCGTCCTCCTTTCCTCATTAGGGAAGAGGACATTCGATATTCATGGAAAAGCCTTCAGCCCATGTGAGGAGCGTCCTCCTTTCCTCACCAGGGAAGAGGACGTTCGATGGAAAAGCCTTCAGCCCACATGAAGGATCGTCCTCCTTTCCTCACCAGGGAAGAAGACGTTCGATATTCACGGAAAAGCCTTCAGCCCACATGAGGAGCATCCTCCTTTCCTCACCAGAGAAGAGGACGTTTGACGGAAAAGCCTTCAGCCCACGTGAGGAGCGTCCTCCTTTCCTCACCAGGGAAGAGGACATTCAATATTCACGGAAAAGCCATCAGCCCACATGAGGAGCGTCCTCCTTTCCTCACCAGGGAAGAGGACGTTCGATATTCATGGAAAAGCCTTCAGCCCACGTGAGGAGCGTCCTCCTTTCCTCACCAGGGAAGAGGACATTCGATATTCACGGAAAAGCCTTCAGCCCACGTGAGGATCGTCCTCCTTTCCTCACCAGGGAAGAAGACGTTTGATATTCATGGAAAAGCCTTCAGCCCACGTGAGGAGCGTCCTCCTTTCCTCACCAGGGAAGAGGACATTCGATATTCACGGAAAAGCCTTCAGCCCACGTGAGGATCGTCCTCCTTTCCTCACCAGGGAAGAGGACATTCGATATTCACGGAAAAGCCTTCAGCCCACGTGAGGAGCGTCCTCCTTTCCCCACCAGGGAAGAGGACGTTAGACGGAAAAGCCTTTAGCCCACGTGAAGGATCGTCCTCCTTTCCTCACCAGTGAAGAGGACGTTCAATGGAAAAGCCTTCAGCCCACATGAGGAGCGTCCTCCTTTCCTCACCAGTGAAGAGGACATTCAATATTCACGGAAAAGCCTTCAGCCCACGTGAGGAGCGTCCTCCTTTCCTCACCAGGGAAGAGGACGTTCGATATTCACGGAAAAGCCTTCAGCCCACGTGAGGAGCGTCCTCCTTTCCTCACCAGGGAAGAGGACATTCGATATTCACGGAAAAGCCTTCAGCCCACGTGAGTAGTGTCCTTTTTTCCTCCCCAGGGAAGAGGACGTTCGATGGAAAAGCCTTCAGCCCACATGAGGAGCGTCCTCCTTTCCTCACCAGGGAACAGGACGTTCGATATTCATGGAAAAGCCTTCAGCCCACATGAGGAGCGTCCTCCTTTCCTCATTAGGGAAGAGGACATTCGATATTCATGGAAAAGCCTTCAGCCCATGTGAGGAGCGTCCTCCTTTCCTCACCAGGGAAGAGGACGTTCGATGGAAAAGCCTTCAGCCCACATGAAGGATCGTCCTCCTTTCCTCACCAGGGAAGAAGACGTTCGATATTCACGGAAAAGCCTTCAGCCCACATGAGGAGCATCCTCCTTTCCTCACCAGAGAAGAGGACGTTTGACGGAAAAGCCTTCAGCCCACGTGAGGAGCGTCCTCCTTTCCTCACCAGGGAAGAGGACATTCAATATTCACGGAAAAGCCATCAGCCCACATGAGGAGCGTCCTCCTTTCCTCACCAGGGAAGAGGACGTTCGATATTCATGGAAAAGCCTTCAGCCCACGTGAGGAGCGTCCTCCTTTCCTCACCAGGGAAGAGGACATTCGATATTCACGGAAAAGCCTTCAGCCCACGTGAGGATCGTCCTCCTTTCCTCACCAGGGAAGAAGACGTTTGATATTCATGGAAAAGCCTTCAGCCCACGTGAGGAGCGTCCTCCTTTCCTCACCAGGGAAGAGGACATTCGATATTCACGGAAAAGCCTTCAGCCCACGTGAGGATCGTCCTCCTTTCCTCACCAGGGAAGAGGACATTCGATATTCACGGAAAAGCCTTCAGCCCACGTGAGGAGCGTCCTCCTTTCCCCACCAGGGAAGAGGACGTTAGACGGAAAAGCCTTTAGCCCACGTGAAGGATCGTCCTCCTTTCCTCACCAGTGAAGAGGACGTTCAATGGAAAAGCCTTCAGCCCACATGAGGAGCGTCCTCCTTTCCTCACCAGTGAAGAGGACATTCAATATTCACGGAAAAGCCTTCAGCCCACGTGAGGAGCGTCCTCCTTTCCTCACCAGGGAAGAGGACGTTCGATATTCACGGAAAAGCCTTCAGCCCACGTGAGGAGCGTCCTCCTTTCCTCACCAGGGAAGAGGACATTCGATATTCACGGAAAAGCCTTCAGCCCACGTGAGTAGTGTCCTTTTTTCCTCCCCAGGGAAGAGGACGTTCGATGGAAAAGCCTTCAGCCCACATGAGGAGCGTCCTCCTTTCCTCACCAGGGAACAGGACGTTCGATATTCATGGAAAAGCCTTCAGCCCACATGAGGAGCGTCCTCCTTTCCTCATTAGGGAAGAGGACATTCGATATTCATGGAAAAGCCTTCAGCCCATGTGAGGAGCGTCCTCCTTTCCTCACCAGGGAAGAGGACGTTCGATGGAAAAGCCTTCAGCCCACGTGAAGGATCGTCCTCCTTTCCTCACCAGGGAAGAAGACGTTCGATATTCACGGAAAAGCCTTCAGCCCACATGAGGAGCATCCTCCTTTCCTCACCAGAGAAGAGGACGTTTGACGGAAAAGCCTTCAGCCCACGTGAGGAGCGTCCTCCTTTCCTCACCAGGGAAGAGGACATTCAATATTCACGGAAAAGCCATCAGCCCACATGAGGAGCGTCCTCCTTTCCTTACCAGGGAAGAGGACATTCGATGGAAAAGCCTTCAGCCCACGTGAGGAGCGTCCTCCTTTCCTCACCAGGGAAGAGGACATTCAATATTCACGGAAAAGCCATCAGCCCACATGAGGAGCGTCCTCCTTTCCTCACCAGGGAAGAGGACATTCGATATTCACGAAAAAGCCTTCAGCCCACGTGTGGAGCGTCCTCCTTTCCTCACCAGGGAAGAGGACGTTCGATGGAAAAGCCTTCAGCCCACGTGAAGGATCGTCCTCCTTTCCTCACCAGGGAAGAAGACGTTCGATGGAAAAGCCTTCAGCCCACGTGAGGATTGTCCTCCTTTCCTCACCAGGGAAGAGGACGTTCGATGGAAAAGCCTTCAGCCCACGTGAAGGATCGTCCTCCTTTCCTCACCAGGGATGAGGATGTTCGATATTCACGGAAAAGCCTTCAGCCCACGTGAGGAGCGTCCTCCTTTCCTCACTTCCAGCAGTTTTCGAGATTTCACCTGCAGTCATTAAATATCTCCCAACCCAAGGCCGAACGTTTGATCCGAGGGTAACCGGTTAACATTCTGCTCGTTAGAATCCATTTTCTTCGGTTTGGAATTACAGAACGTTTTCAGGTGTTTAATAAATTTAAGGACCCAAATCCGGCCTCTTATTATGTTTTTAACATTTGGCCCCCGGCGGGCCCCCCGCGCTCGGCGCGCTTCTTATCTGCGACCGCCACCGGCAAATAATCAAGTTGTATATTGCGATCTGCCATATTTGTATTCTTTAATTGGCCGGCGTACGGGCGCGCGGCGCGATGAGAGCGATGGCCTTTTCACTATGTGCATTTGGAAGTATTCATTATTGTTCCCCAATGAGGAGAAGAAGGGAGGCAAATTTAGAAGGTTAATATATTGTGACATTCAGAAGATCTGATTACCAATTTTTTTTTTTTTTTTCCCCCTTTCAATTTTTTTTTTTTTCCCTCTCCAGACGCCGCGTGATTATACCAGCATTTTTACAGAAAACTTGTTAGATTATAGCGCAATGAATAAAACATGACGCAGCAGAAAGAGAAGGGAAAAAAAATGACATACTTGTAAGATTTCCAGAAGGAACGAACTGTATTTAAAGAAAAAATTATATTAATGGTCTTTTATTAAAAAAAAAAAAAAAAAAAATTATCACGTTGAAGATGAAGTGGCTGAGACAAAAAAATTGCAAATTCTCATTTTGCAGCAATTTTTGATTTATTTGAAAAAAAAATGGCACTATAGAAGGAACGAACCGTATTTAAAGAAAAAATTATATTAATGGTCTTTTCTTTTATTATAAAAAAAAAAAAAAAGATTAACACGTTGAAGATGAAGTGGCTGAGACAAAAAAAATAGCAAATTCAAATTTTTCAGCAATTTTGCAACAATTTTTGCTTTCTTTGAAAAAATGTCATTCCAGAAGGAACTAACCGTATTTAAAGAAGACAATATATTAATGGTCTTTTTTTATTAAAAAAAAAAAAAAAATCAACACGTTGAAGATGAAGTGGCTGAGACAAAAAAAATAGCAAATTCTCATTTTGCAGCAATTTTGCAACAATTTTTGCTTTCTTTGAAAAAAAGTCACTCCAGAAGGAACGAACCGTATTTAAAGAAAAAAATATATTAATGGTCTTTTCTTTTATAAAAAAAAAAAAAAATCAACACGTTGAAGATGAAGTGGCTGGGACAAAAAAATAACAAATTCTCATTTTGCAGCAATTTTGCAACAATTTTTGCTTTCTTTGAAAAAAAGTCACTCCAGAAGGAACGAACCGTATTTAAAGAAAAAAATATATTAATGGTCTTTTCTTTTATAAAAAAAAAAAAAAAATCAACATGTTGAAGATGAAGTGGCTGGGACAAAAAAATAACAAATTCTCATTTTGCAGCAATTTTGCAACAATTTTTGCTTTCTCTGAAAAAAAGTCACTCCAGGAGCAACAAACCGTATTTAAAGAAAAAAATTATATTAGTGGTCTTTTCTTTTATTATAAAAAAAAAAATTAACACGTTGAAGATAAAGTGGCTGAGACAAAAAAAATAGCAAATTCTCATTTTGCAACTATGTTTGCAATCTTTGAAAAAAAATGTCACTCCAGCAGAAATGAACCGTATTTAAAGAAAAAATTATATTAATGGTCTTGTTTTTTATAAAAAAAGAAAAAAAATCAACATGTTGAAGGTGAAGTGGCTGAGACAAAAAAATAGCAAACTCTAATTTTTCAGCAATTTTGCAACAATTTTTGCTTTCTTTGAAAAAAAGTCACTCCAGAAGGAACGGACTGTGTTTAAAGAAAAAAATTATATAAATGGTCTTTTCTTTTATTAATAAAAAAAAAAAAATCAACACGTTGAAGGTGAAGTGGCTGAGACAAAAAAATAGCAAATTCTCATTTTGAAACAATGTTTGCGTTCTTTGAAAAAAAAGTCACTCCAGAAGGAACGAACCGTATTTAAAGAAAAAATTATATTATTGGTCTTTTTTTTATAAAAAAAAAAAAAAATCAACACGTTGAAGATGAAGTTGCTGAGACAAAAAAATAGCAAATTTTCATTTTGCAGCAATTTTGCAAACATTTTTGCTTTCTTTGAAAAAAAATGTCACTTCAGAAGGAACGAACCGTATTTAAAGAAAAAAATATATTAATGGTCTTTTCTTTTATTAAAAAAAAAAAAAATCAACACGTTGAAGATGAAGTGGCTGAGATACAAAAATAGCAAATTCTCATTTTGCAACAATTTTTGCTTTCTTTGAAAAAAAATGGCACTCCAGAAGGAACGAACCGTATTTTAAAAAATTAAACTAATGGTCTTTTTTTTTTTTAAAAAAAAAATCAAGAGACAAAAAAATAGCAAATTCTCGTTTTGCAGCAATTTTGCAACAATTTTTGCATTCTTTGAAAAAAATGTCACTCATTTTTACCCCATTATCAGTTTATTTTTTTTGTGTAGGGAACTTTTATTTACATGAAATGTCGTTTTCTGTTTTCATTAAACATTGCCCATTTTTTTTCTTTCTTTGAAAGAAATGTCACTCATTTTTATCCCATTATCAGTTTTTCTTTTTTTTTTTCTGTGCAGGGGAACTTTTATTTAAATGATGTGCTGTTTTCTGTTTTCATTACACATTGCCAATTTTTTTTTTTCTTACCTTGCCTTATTTTTTTTGTATTTTTCTTCTCTTTTGATTAAAAGAAATACAGTGGCATCTCAACTTCTTGTATAAGACTTTAAGATAGTGGAGAAACCAAAATTAGATTTTGTAAAATGAAATAAAAAAACTAAAAATAAAACAAATTAAATATAATATATAAATAAAATAAGATAAAATAGAATTTAAAAAAAAATGAGATTTTAGGAGTAAAAATTGGACAAAATGTAAAAAAACATGTGTTGGATATGCTCCCGACATAATGAAGGGAAAATAATAAAATAAAATAAAAAATAAAACTAATATAAAGTAAAGTAAATAAAATAAAACAAAATATATAAATAAAATAAAAATAAAAAAAGAGACACAAATAAAAATAAAACTAATATAAAGTAAACAGTAAGGGCGTTTGGTGGGCTATTCGCCCACCACGCTCCACAATGCACTGCGCTCTGTCCGCAGGTCAGGTGTAATGCTTTGGCCAATTACAGCACACAATGATGTCACAAGGGGGAGGGGTCACCCATTTGATGTCACTGGGTGTCCCCACCCCAACCGTCAGGCCAGATGGCTGGAGGTCAGAGTCGAGAATAGAGCGTTTTTTTTCTTTGTTTTGTTTTTTTTGGGTGGGCGGCAGCGACGGGCATCACGATTGACTTTGGGGGGACTTTTTTTTATTTTAACAAAGGATTTGTCATTTTTTACGCTGCACTTTTTTTTTGTGTGTGAATGAGTAGCAGCACCATGTATCCCATATTCATTCGCATGGGGGATGGTGGGATCTGGGGGCCCCCCTTCCAGTCCGGACACTTTCACCCCCTTCCAGTCTGGACACTTTCACCCCCCCCCCTTCCAGTCCGGACACTTTCCCCCCTTCCAGTCCGGACACTTTCACCCCCTTCCAGTCCGGACACTTTCACCCCCCCCCCTTCCAGTCAGGACACTTTCACCCCCCCTTCCAGTCTGGACACTTTCACCCCCTTCCAGTCCGGACACTTTCCCCCCCTTCCAGTCCAGACACTTTCCCACCCTTCCAGTCCAGACACTTTCACCCCCTTCCAGTCCGGACACTTTCCCCCCCTTCCAGTCCGGACACTTTCACCCCCTTCCAGTCCGGACACTTTCACCCCCTTCCAGTCTGAACACTTTCACCCCCTTCCAGTCCAGACACTTTTACCCCCTTCCAGTCCAGACACTGTCACCCCCTTCCAGTCCGTACACTTTCCCCCCCTTCCAGTCCGGACACTTTCACCCCCTTCCAGTCTGGACACTTTCACCCCCTTCCAGTCTGGACACTTTCACCCCCTTCCAGTGCGGACACTTTCACCCCCTTCCAGTCCGGACACTTTCACCCCCTTCCAGTCGGGACACTTTCATCCCCTTCCAGTCCGGACACTTTCCCACCCTTCCAGTCCGGACACTTTCCCACCCTTCCAGTCCGGACACTTTCACCCCCTTCCAGTCCGGACACTTTCACCCCCTTCCAGTCTGAATACTTTCACCCCCTTCCAGTCCAGACACTTTTACCCCCTTCCAGTCCAGACACTGTCACCCCCTTCCAGTCCGTACACTTTCCCCCCCTTCCAGTCCGGACACTTTCACCCCCTTCCAGTCTGGACACTTTCACCCCCTTCCAGTCTGGACACTTTCACCCCCTTCCAGTGCGGACACTTTCACCCCCTTCCAGTCCGGACACTTTCACCCCCTTCCAGTTGGGACACTTTCATCCCCTTCCAGTCCGGACACTTTCCCACCCTTCCAGTCCGGACACTTTCCCACCCTTCCAGTCCAGACACTTTCACCCCCTTCCAGTCCGGACACTTTCACCCCCTTCCAGTCCGGACACTTTCCCACCTTCCAGTCCGGACACTTTCACCCCCTTCCAGTCTGGACACTTTCACCCCCTTCCTGTCCGGACACTTTCACCCCCTTCCTGTCCGGACACTGTCACCCCCTTCCTGTCCGGACAATTTCACCCCCTTCCTGTCCGGACACTTTCACCCCCTTCCAGTCTGGACACTTTTACCCCCTTCCTGTCCGGACACTTTCACCCCCTTCCAGTCCAGACACTGTCACCCCCTTCCAGTCCGTACACTTTCCCCCCCTTCCAGTCCGGACACTTTCACCCCCTTCCAGTCTGGACACTTTCACCCCCTTCCAGTCTGGACACTTTCACCCCCTTCCAGTGCGGACACTTTCACCCCCTTCCAGTCCGGACACTTTCACCCCCTTCCAGTCGGGACACTTTCATCCCCTTCCAGTCCGGACACTTTCCCACCCTTCCAGTCCGGACACTTTCCCACCCTTCCAGTCCGGACACTTTCACCCCCTTCCAGTCCGGACACTTTCACCCCCTTCCAGTCTGAACACTTTCACCCCCTTCCAGTCCAGACACTTTTACCCCCTTCCAGTCCAGACACTGTCACCCCCTACCAGTCCGTACACTTTCCCCCCCTTCCAGTCCGGACACTTTCACCCCCTTCCAGTCTGGACACTTTCACCCCCTTCCAGTCTGGACACTTTCACCCCCTTCCAGTGCGGACACTTTCACCCCCTTCCAGTCCGGACACTTTCACCCCCTTCCAGTTGGGACACTTTCATCCCCTTCCAGTCCGGACACTTTCCCACCCTTCCAGTCCGGACACTTTCCCACCCTTCCAGTCCGGACACTTTCACCCCCTTCCAGTCCGGACACTTTCACCCCCTTCCAGTCCAGACACTTTCCCACCTTCCAGTCCGGACACTTTCACCCCCTTCCAGTCTGGACACTTTCACCCCCTTCCTGTCCGGACACTTTCACCCCCTTCCTGTCCGGACACTTTCACCCCCTTCCAGTCTGGACACTTTTACCCCCTTCCTGTCCGGACACTTTCACCCCCTTCCAGTCCAGCCACTGTCACCCCCTTCCAGTCCGGACACTTTCCCCCCCTTCCAGTCCGGACACTTTCACCCCCTTCCAGTCTGGACACTTTCACCCCCTTCCAGTCTGGACACTTTAACCCTCTTCCAGTGCGGACACTTTCACCCCCTTCCAGTCCGGACACTTTCACCCCCTTCCAGTCGGGACACTTTCATCCCCTTCCAGTCCGGACACTTTCCCACCCTTCCAGTCCGGACACTTTCCCACCCTTCCAGTCCGGACACTTTCACCCCCTTCCAGTCCGGACACTTTCACCCCCTTCCAGTCTGAACACTTTCACCCCCTTCCAGTCCAGACACTTTCACCCCCTTCCAGTCCAGACACTTTTACCCCCTTCCAGTCCAGACACTGTCACCCCCTTCCAGTCCGTACACTTTCCCCCCCTTCCAGTCCGGACACTTTCACCCCCTTCCAGTCTGGACACTTTCACCCCCTTCCAGTCTGGACACTTTCACCCCCTTCCAGTGCGGACACTTTCACCCCCTTCCAGTCCGGACACTTTCACCCCCTTCCAGTTGGGACACTTTCATCCCCTTCCAGTCCGGACACTTTCCCACCCTTCCAGTCCGGACACTTTCCCACCCTTCCAGTCCGGACACTTTCACCCCCTTCCAGTCTGGACACTTTCACCCCCTTCCAGTGCGGACACTTTCACCCCCTTCCAGTCCGGACACTTTCACCCCCTTCCAGTCGGGACACTTTCATCCCCTTCCAGTCCGGACACTTTCCCACCCTTCCAGTCCGGACACTTTCACCCCCTTCCAGTCTGAACACTTTCTCCCCCTTCCAGTCCAGACACTTTTACCCCCTTCCAGTCCAGACACTGTCACCCCCTTCCAGTCCGTACACTTTCCCCCCCTTCCAGTCCGGACACTTTCACCCCCTTCCAGTCTGGACACTTTCACCCCCTTCCAGTCTGGACACTTTCACCCCCTTCCAGTGCGGACACTTTCCCCCCTTCCAGTCCGGACACTTTCACCCCCTTCCAGTTGGGACACTTTCATCCCCTTCCAGTCCGGACACTTTCCCACCCTTCCAGTCCAGACACTTTCCCACCCTTCCAGTCCAGACACTTTCACCCCCTTCCAGTCCAGACACTTTCCCCCCCTTCCAGTCCGGACACTTTCACCCCCTTCCAGTCCGGACACTTTCACCCCCTTCCAGTCTGAACACTTTCACCCCCTTCCAGTCCAGACACTTTTACCCCCTTCCAGTCCAGACACTGTCACCCCCTTCCAGTCCGTACACTTTCCCCCCCTTCCAGTCCGGACACTTTCACCCCCTTCCAGTCTGGACACTTTCACCCCCTTCCAGTCTGGACACTTTCACCCCCTTCCAGTGCGGACACTTTCACCCCCTTCCAGTCCGGACACTTTCACCCCCTTCCAGTCGGGACACTTTCATCACCTTCCAGTCCGGACACTTTCCCACCCTTCCAGTCCGGACACTTTCCCACCCTTCCAGTCCGGACACTTTCACCCCCTTCCAGTCCGGACACTTTCACCCCCTTCCAGTCTGAACACTTTCACCCCCTTCCAGTCTGGACACTTTCACCCCCTTCCAGTGCGGACACTTTCACCCCCTTCCAGTCTGAACACTTTCACCCCCTTCCAGTCTGGACACTGTCACCCCCTTCCAGTCCGTACACTTTCCCCCCCTTCCAGTCCGGACACTTTCACCCCCTTCCAGTCTGGACACTTTCACCCCCTTCCAGTCTGGACACTTTCACCCCCTTCCAGTGCGGACACTTTCACCCCCTTCCAGTCCGGACACTTTCACCCCCTTCCAGTTGGGACACTTTCATCCCCTTCCAGTCCGGACACTTTCCCACCCTTCCAGTCCGGACACTTTCCCACCCTTCCAGTCCGGACACTTTCACCCCCTTCCAGTCCGGACACTTTCACCCCCTTCCAGTCCAGACACTTTCCCACCTTCCAGTCCGGACACTTTCACCCCCTTCCAGTCTGGACACTTTCACCCCCTTCCTGTCCGGACACTTTCACCCCCTTCCTGTCCGGACACTGTCACCCCCTTCCTGTCCGGACAATTTCACCCCCTTCCTGTCCGGACACTTTCACCCCCTTCCAGTCTGGACACTTTCACCCCCTTCCAGTCTGGACACTTTAACCCCCTTCCAGTGCGGACACTTTCACCCCCTTCCAGTCCGGACACTTTCACCCCCTTCCAGTCGGGACACTTTCATCCCCTTCCAGTCCGGACACTTTCCCACCCTTCCAGTCCGGACACTTTCACCCCCTTCCAGTCTGAACACTTTCACCCCCTTCCAGTCCAGACACTTTTACCCCCTTCCAGTCCAGACACTGTCACCCCCTTCCAGTCCGTACACTTTCCCCCCCTTCCGGTCCGGACACTTTCACCCCCTTCCAGTCTGGACACTTTCACCCCCTTCCAGTCTGGACACTTTCACCCCCTTCCAGTGCGGACACTTTCACCCCCTTCCAGTCCGGACACTTTCACCCCCTTCCAGTTGGGACACTTTCATCCCCTTCCAGTCCGGACACTTTCCCACCCTTCCAGTCCGGACACTTTCCCACCCTTCCAGTCCGGACACTTTCACCCCCTTCCAGTCTGGACACTTTCACCCCCTTCCAGTGCGGACACTTTCACCCCCTTCCAGTCCGGACACTTTCACCCCCTTCCAGTCCGGACACTTTCACCCCCTTCCAGTCGGGACACTTTCATCCCCTTCCAGTCCGGACACTTTCCCACCCTTCCAGTCCGGACACTTTCACCCCCTTCCAGTCTGAACACTTTCACCCCCTTCCAGTCCAGACACTTTTACCCCCTTCCAGTCCAGACACTGTCACCCCCTTCCAGTCCGTACACTTTCCCCCCCTTCCAGTTCGGACACTTTCACCCCCTTCCAGTCTGGACACTTTCACCCCCTTCCAGTCTGGACACTTTCACCCCCTTCCAGTGCGGACACTTTCACCCCCTTCCAGTCCGGACACTTTCACCCCCTTCCAGTTGGGACACTTTCATCCCCTTCCAGTCCGGACACTTTCCCACCCTTCCAGTCCGGACACTTTCCCACCCTTCCAGTCCGGACACTTTCACCCCCTTCCAGTCCGGACACTTTCACCCCCTTCCAGTCCAGACACTTTCCCACCTTCCAGTCCGGACACTTTCACCCCCTTCCAGTCTGAACACTTTCACCCCCTTCCAGTCCAGACACTTTTACCCCCTTCCAGTCCAGACACTGTCACCCCCTTCCAGTCCGTACACTTTCCCCCCCTTCCAGTCCGGACACTTTCACCCCCTTCCAGTCTGGACACTTTCACCCCCTTCCAGTCTGGACACTTTCACCCCCTTCCAGTGCGGACACTTTCACCCCCTTCCAGTCCGGACACTTTCACCCCCTTCCAGTCGGGACACTTTCATCACCTTCCAGTCCGGACACTTTCCCACCCTTCCAGTCCGGACACTTTCCCACCCTTCCAGTCCGGACACTTTCACCCCCTTCCAGTCCGGACACTTTCACCCCCTTCCAGTCTGAACACTTTCACCCCCTTCCAGTCCAGACACTTTTACCCCCTTCCAGTCCAGACACTGTCACCCCCTTCCAGTCCGTACACTTTCCCCCCCTTCCAGTCCGGACACTTTCACCCCCTTCCAGTCTGGACACTTTCACCCCCTTCCAGTCTGGACACTTTCACCCCCTTCCAGTGCGGACACTTTCACCCCCTTCCAGTCCGGACACTTTCACCCCCTTCCAGTTGGGACACTTTCATCCCCTTCCAGTCCGGACACTTTCCCACCCTTCCAGTCCGGACACTTTCCCACCCTTCCAGTCCGGACACTTTCACCCCCTTCCAGTCCAGACACTTTCCCACCTTCCAGTCCGGACACTTTCACCCCCTTCCAGTCTGAACACTTTCACCCCCTTCCAGTCCAGACACTTTTACCCCCTTCCAGTCCAGACACTGTCACCCCCTTCCAGTCCGTACACTTTCCCCCCCTTCCAGTCCGGACACTTTCACCCCCTTCCAGTCTGGACACTTTCACCCCCTTCCAGTCTGGACACTTTCACCCCCTTCCAGTGCGGACACTTTCACCCCCTTCCAGTCCGGACACTTTCACCCCCTTCCAGTCGGGACACTTTCATCACCTTCCAGTCCGGACACTTTCCCACCCTTCCAGTCCGGACACTTTCCCACCCTTCCAGTCCGGACACTTTCACCCCCTTCCAGTCCGGACACTTTCACCCCCTTCCAGTCTGAACACTTTCCCCCCCTTCCAGTCCAGACACTTTTACCCCCTTCCAGTCCAGACACTGTCACCCCCTTCCAGTCCGTACACTTTCCCCCCCTTCCAGTCCGGACACTTTCACCCCCTTCCAGTCTGGACACTTTCACCCCCTTCCAGTCTGGACACTTTCACCCCCTTCCAGTGCGGACACTTTCATCCCCTTCCAGTCCGGACACTTTCCCACCCTTCCAGTCCGGACACTTTCCCACCCTTCCAGTCCGGACACTTTCACCCCCTTCCAGTCCAGACACTTTCACCCCCTTCCAGTCCAGACACTTTCCCACCTTCCAGTCCGGACACTTTCACCCCCTTCCAGTCTGGACACTTTCACCCCCTTCCTGTCCGGACACTTTCACCCCCTTCCTGTCCGGACACTTTCACCCCCTTCCTGTCCGGACAATTTCACCCCCTTCCTGTCCGGACACTTTCACCCCCTTCCAGTCCGGACACTTTCACCCCCTTCCTGTCCGGACACTTTCACCCCCTTCCAGTCTGGACACTTTTACCCCCTTCCTGTCCGGACACTTTCACCCCCTTCCAGTCTGGACACTTTTACCCCCTTCCAGTCTAGGCCAATTTTCAGCTTTCAGCGCTGTCACTCTTTGAATGACAATTGCACGGTCATGCAACGCTGTACCCATATGAATGTTTTAGCATTTTTTTGAGACAGATAAAGCTTTATTTTGGTGGTATTTATTCACCAGTGGGATTTTTTTTTTTGCCAAATAAATTAAAAAGTCCAAAAATTTTGAAAAAAAAAGTTTTTCTTATAAAATTTAGCAAATAAATAATCTTTCATCATAAATCTTGGCCAAAATTTATTCAGTTATCTTTTTAGTAAAAAAAAATAACCAAAATTAGTTCATAACCTAACATAAAAATTTTCCAAAAAGTTTTTAACATTTTTATTTTATTGTTTTATATTATTATTTATGGTTTTTTTTTTAACATACTGTCACCCTAGCAGTACATTGTCACCATGGTGACACTGTACTACCTGTGGGGGGTGATGAAGATTTTTTTCTTTTTGCACTGATTGCTCTTACACCCATAAAGACTATAAAAGCAATCATTTCTCCTTCTCTCTGGCTGCATTCCTGCAGTCATTGAGAAGTACTGAGTGAGCTGTGATTGGTCACAGCTTCTCACATGGTACAAGGCTGTTGTGAATAGCCCTGTACCATGTGACCTCGGTAATCATTCACAGATTTCACACATAGTAAGCAATGATGTCACAAGTGACATCGTGCTTACTACTCTGCATGTGATCACTGATTGGCCAATCAGTGATCACATGATTGGGACCTCGCACAGAGGTCCCATGCAGTGATCGGTGTTCCACTGTGTCCAGAGGATCCCAGGGAGCGCGCACAAGCAGGGTGCGGGGAGGCCGTTTATAAACATGGGCTGGACAGGAAGTGGTTAAAGGGGGCTTCCAATTTCTGATAAGTCCCCCACCCTCAGACCCCCACGACCACCGGACACGGTTGTGGGGAAGAGGCTCCCATTGAGGGTGAATGGGTTGCACTCCCATTCGCTGTAGATGAAAGAGAGGAAGAAAAATGGCTCAGTGTGAAAAATAGAGTGCTTTGAATCAGGGGAGTCCCTAGGGTTGGTGTCACCCGGTGCAGTAACATTTGGTGACACCCCCCCCAACGATCCCTGCAGAATGGATCGGATCTGCGGATTGAGCATAATGGAGTCCGATCCATTATGTTCCCCAATCCACAGATCGGATCCATCCTGCGGGGATCGTCGGCTTTCTTTACAACTTACCTTTCCGTGGAGTGGATCCGGTGTCACCCCGTATAGTTTGCATGACGATGATCCCCGCAGGATGATTTGGATTGGGGAGCATAATGGATCGAAGTCCGATCCATTATGTTCCCCAATCCGCAGATCCCATCCATCCTGCGGGGATCGTCGGCTTTCTTTACAACTTACCTTTCCGTGGAGCGGGTCCGGTGTCACCCCATATAGGTTGCATGCCAACGATCCCCACAGGATGGATCAGATCTGTGGATTGAGCATAATGGATCAGTGTCCAATCCATTATTCTCCCCAATCCGCAGATCCGATCCATCCTGCGGGGATCCTCGGCTTTCTTTACAACTTACCTTTTCTTGGAGCGGGTCCGGTGTCACCCCGTATTGATTGCATGCCAACGATCCCCACAGGATGGATCGGATCTGTGGATTGAGCATAATGGATCAGAGTCCGATCCATTATGCTCCCGAATCTGCAGATCCGATCCATCCTGCGGGGATCGTCGCCTTGCTTTACAACTTACTTTTTCATGGAGAGAGCCCGGTGTCACCCCGTGTGGTCAGTGTCACTCAGTGCGGGCTGCACCCCCCACACCTTCCTTGGGACGCCACTGCTTTGAATGGAGGCGGAATAATCGCATTAATTCTGTTCAGGGGCGGACTGACCATTTGGAAACACGGGCATTGCTCGAGGGCCCGGGGTCAGTAGGGGGCCCCATGAGATGCCCCTGGTACCTTTTTCATAGTCTTTTTTGAGTTTGGGCAAGGACACAGGGGCCCCATGATCCCCTATTGCCCCGGGGGTCCCATGAGTTGTCAGTCCGCCCCTGATTCTGTTACTGTTGTGTACAATCATGATCCAATCGCAGTCCGGGTCAGGTCCTGGACCGGATCTCTTCACGTACAATATGCCGGGATCACAGGACTAGATGAGCAGAATCATGGCGGATATCTCAGCTCAGTATATATTCATACATGAACAATGCGCTCTGTTGGGATACAAATACATGAGTGTTAATTATTTGTGTTGCCTGCTGAGGATTCCTCTGTGAAAACAAAGCACAAGATAGATATTCTTTAACAAAACCAGAAGAGTGAATGTGAACACGGCGACAGGATTATTATATCTGCTGCGGAAAGAAAAGAAAAGCTTGTTCTCGAGCTAATATAGGAGAGTACAATGAATGCTCAGCGCTGACAAAGGAGCGTTCAGTGATAATGAGAAGGATACGGGGTGTAAAATGCTACAAAACGTAAATGACAAGTAAAATATTACTACATGTGATACATAGACTGACTATAGAATACAAGATGGGAAATAGATACATTTATTTCAGGTACTTATATAGCGCCATCAATGTACGCAGCGCTTTATATATATATTGTACATTCACATCAATCCCTGACCCTCCAGGGGCGTACAATCTAAGGTCCCTGACCCTCAAAGGATGTACAATCTAAGGTCCCTGACCCTCAAGGGGCGTACAATCTAAGGTCCCTGACCCTCAAGGGGCGTACAATCTAAGGTCCCTGACCCTCAAAGGATGTACAATCTAAGGTCCCTGACCCTCAAGGGGTGAACAATCTAAGGTCCCTGACCCTCCAGGGGTGAACAATCTAAGGTCCCTCACCCTCAAGGGGCGTACAATCTAAGGTCCCTGACCCTCAAGGGATGTACAATCTAAGGTCCCTGACCCTCATGGGATGTACAATCTAAGGTCCCTGACCCTCAAGGGGCGTACAATCTAAGGTCCCTGACCCTCAAGGGGCGTACAATCTAAGGTCCCTGACCCTCAAGGGATGTACAATCTAAGGTCCCTGACCCTCATGGGATGTACAATCTAAGGTCCCTGACCCTCAAGGGGCGTACAATCTAAGGTCCCTTGCCCTCAAGGGGCGTACAATCTAAGGTCCCTCACCCTTAAGTAGCGTACAATCTAAGGTCCCTCACCCTCAAGGGGCGTACAATCTAAAGTCCCTAACCCTCAAGGGGCGCACAATCTAAGGTCCCTCACCCTTAAGTGGCGTACAATCTAAGGTCCCTAACCCTTAAGGGGAGTACAATCTAAGGTCCCTCACCCTCAAGGGGAGTACAATCTAAGGTCCCTCACCCTCAAGGGGAGTACAATCTAAGGTCCCTCACCCTCAAGGGGTGTACAATCTAAGGTCCCTCACCCTCAAGGGGAGTACAATCTAAGGTCCCTAACCCTCAAGGGGTGTACAATCTAAGGTCCCTCACCTTCAAGGGGCGTACAATCTAAGGTGGGAGGAAACTGGAGTACCCGGAGGAAACCCATGGCACAGGGAGAACATGCAAACTCCAGGCAGGTGGTGCCGTGGTTGGGATTTGAGCCTATGACCTGAGTACTGCCAGGTGGAGGTGCTAACTAGATAGATAGATAGATAGATAGATAGATAGATAGATAGATAGATATAGATGGATAGATAGATAGATAGATAGATAGATAGATAGATAGATAGATAGATAGATAGATAGATAGATAATAGATAGATAGATAATAGATAGATGATAGATAATAGATAGATAGATAGATAGATAGATAGATAGATAGATAGATAGGAGATAGATAGATAGATAGATAGATAGATAGATAGATAGATAGATAGATAGATAGATAGATATAGGTTGGTATATACAGCAGAAATATAAAGACATATATGGATGTAAATATAGTAAATAGATAAATAAACCTATAAGAAGACAAGGTGGGTCTGGAAAACAAATGGCGGCCCTTAGTCTAGAGTAAGAAATTCCAGCAACTATTGAAAAAAAAAGAACCTATTGCAAATAAACTGAGACAAATGATTTATTATGTAATGGTTTCTAAGAGAGTATTATTATTATTATTATTATTATTATTATTGTTGTTTACCATTTAGTTTTTTTAGATATATTTTACTCATTTTTTTATGTATTTATTTTCATTAGGTTCATACATTAACAAAAATGTATTATTATTTAATAATAATGATTATTTTTATTATCTTCTTTTTTTTTTACTCATTTGATGTACTAGACTCACATCTTTACTTATCATTTCTCATGTTTGTCTGTTTTGCGTACATTCATTTTGATACTTCCACCACTATTGGCTATTTGGTTTTCAATATGACCCCAAGGAGGGGATATTGAGTTGATATCAGATTAATATGGATATGTTCCTTTGTTCTTTTTAGCCCTGGTGGAGGGGTGCTCTTGGACCCCCAAAATGTGTTGGATACTTTTTGGATTATCCCACTGATTTTATCAGAATACAGTTGTATCTGGACCTCTTAGCAGTGATGTAGCACTTTGATTTCAATTTTGCTACTTTACACTACAAGCCAAAGAGACCGTGGAGATCCTCTGGGGCAGGGGTGGACTGACCATTTGGAAACTCGGGCAGTGCCCGAGGGCCCGGGTCAGTAAGGGACCCCATGAGATGCCCCTGGTACCTTTTTCATAGGCGTTTTTGAGTTTAGGCAAGGACACAGGGGCCCCATGATCCCCTATTGCCCGGGGCCCCCATGAGTTGTCAGTCTGCCCCTGCTCTGGGGTGTAGAAGCTGCCTGCCTGGGAGCCAGATCATTTACATCAACATCAATACTTTAGGATAGCAAGACTAGTGAGATAATCCTATGGGTCCAACAATATTTTTCCATCTTCATCAACAGTTTACAAGCAGTCCTGAGAAGTGGTGAGCTTAGGTTGGACTTAGGTTTGGTTCTAGCTCATGCTTGGCTAAACCTGGGAGGAAGCTTCTGATATCAAACCAATCAGCTGTGGATAGGGAATCCCTGCTCACCGCTGCAACAAGTCAGGGATGCTTGTGACGTCATTGACCTAATATGGCCACGTGACCATCGTATTAGGTCAACAATGTCATGAATATCCCCATTACTTTGTCTACCTTCAGCTTTGGGGTGGAAATGTCCTACGCATAGCTGATTGGCCTGGTAATGGCAGCTTTGCTTCCAGGTTGAGCCAAAAATGAGTTAGGACAGAACTCTGTTTCAGGTTTTTGGTCATCATCAATGTAGCCCATGGCAATCATGGCTTCTTTGGAGTAGGGCTTGGGACCCAACAAGATAGTTTAACCATATAGAGAAGAGAGACAGTGTAGACGGTTAAAATCAGACAGATTTAATGGTAATATTGCACTCACGTAGGTAGGTAACAGGTAGGCATGTCAAATAATGGAGGTCCAGTGGGAGCATCAGGTCCTTTGGCCACACTCTGGGTGTTTTCCCACCGTTCCGGTGGTGTCCAGGGCTCGGGGAGTAGCAGAGGGGTGCAGAGAGGCTCACAGGGATGATATCACCGCATGGACTGGGTTTCCAAGATGGGGTGTGTTCGGAGCATGCTCGCTCCTTCGTCAGGCCAAAGGAGCTGATGCTCCCACTAGACCTCCATTGCTTGACATGCCTACCTGTTACCTACTTATGTGAGTGCAATGTTACCATTAAATCTGCCTGATTTTAACCATCTACACTTAGAGTGGCGCTGCTGTCTCTCTTCTCTACCTGCATTAGGAGGATCTACAAGCTCTTACAGCCGGCTGCCTCTTTGGACCATACTACTATAAGTGTCACACATTAGCCTGCAGTTTCTTGTTTGTGTATTCTTCCCTCCTTGCTGCAGTGCTGCTCCTGATCCCTTTCACATGTGTTGTGTGTCTGTGCTCACCTATGGGCGTCGTCTGCTATCCTCTGGGTTTTATTTCCTTCCCTTCCATCACTTCCTGGCCCGCCTCCTAGTTTGCTTGTCTATATAAGACATGCTCAGTCTAGTTCACTTTACCTGAGCAACTTCTTAGTTCTCTGAGGTCCTGTCTGTTGCTAGGCTTGTATCCTGTATCTGACTACCCGTGCACTGACCCCGGCTTCGTCCACTGACTGTGCTGATCTCCACCCATCCTGATCTCGGCTTGTCTATCGGCTTCCTTGCTGTCTCCTGGATTACACTCTGCACATGTGATTCGTTTCCGCATCCTCAGCTGGGCGTACCTGGGGGCCGTGACCTTGTTCCAGCTTGCTGCAAATCCATCCCCACCATCAGGGGCTCTGGTGAAGGAGCAGGCTGGGGCTTAGACTCCGCTCCCTGGGGAACCCCAAGTTAGTGGTCTACAAGGGCTCACTACCACAGGTTCGTGACAATAAGCCCCCCACTACAGATGGTCTTGGACACCACCTCCACATGGACCTTCTACTAACCCCCATTGCTGATGGTCCATCCCCAAACGCACACAGAGTAGATGCATCTTGGAGCTCCCCCCCCTCACTCACCTCTAGTTTAACCATACAGGCTACGGTGAATAGAGATGAGCTTAGGTTTGGTCCAAACCACAAAGTTAGCTGTCATTGTTGGGTCAACTAGCTGCTGGTGGAAGGTTCTCGGGTCCACAGCTGCACGTATACAAGTGATGTTCCTGATATCACTGACCTTATTAAGTCCTTGACATTGGCCTAATATGGTCATGTTCCCCTATTGGGTCTATGAATTTACAATAATGTTCGGCCTTTTTTGTACCTCAGCTGCAGGGTGGGGAATGTTCCACCTGCAGTTCATCGGCACAGCAAAGACAGCTAAGTTCCTGGTTCAGATGAACTTGGGTTTTGACCGAACCCAAACCTGAACCCAAGCTCATCATTAATGGTGAGAAGGAACTAAAGAAATTAAAAAGATGAGCTTGGGTTTGGTCTGGACTGGATTTGGTCCATATTCAAAATTCTGCCTCTTCTTCAGCTGTAAAGCCACATCGCTCTTCTGAAGTTTTGAAATTGCCTGTCACTTTTTCAAAATTGCTGCTTTTTATCACATGGGCTGTCACCTGGTAAGTCACATGGGTGGTCACATGGATGTCACAGAGATGCTCTCACCATCCCCATCTCCTCTGCTGTTGCCGCATCCTGCTCCCGGACACTGCCAATCCTCACCACTCCGCCACCTCTCCCAGGGGCACTGGACTGGACCTCCACCTCTGATGCTGCCACGGCTCTCCTCTCCACTCCACTTCCGCCCGGCCTCATGGTATGTGGAAACTTTAGGGATACAGAGCGGTAGGATAGGGCTGGCTGAAGGGCTACAGAGCTACTCTCTGTTGCCGGGTGCCTGGAGCTCACGCTGCTCACGGCACCATGTTCATGCTCCTCCACCCGCACCTGTTTGGACTGGGTTTGGTCCAAATCTTGAAGTTAGCTGTCATTACTGGGCCAATGAGCTGCTGATGTAAAATTCCCTGCTCCACAGTTGCACTTGTACGAAGGGACAGGGATGTTCCTGTAATCACTGACCCTTATATGGCCATATGATCTTATCTATTAGATTGTAAGCTCCCAGGATCAGGGCCCTCCTAACCCTCTTGTATTGAACTGTATCGTTGCTGTATTGTCTCCTTTTACATCGTAAAGCGCTCAGCAAACTGTTAGCGCCACAAATCCTGTATAAAAATGATGATAATAATTAGGTCATTGATATTGACCTAATATGGCCATGTGCCCATATTGAGCCAATGAAGTCACAAGCATCATTGCTCATTGATATTGACCTTATAGGACCTTGTGCCCGTATTGGGCCAATGACATCACAAGCATCATTGCTCATTGATATTGACCTTATAGGACCTTGTGCCCGTATTGGGCCAATTACATCACAAGCATCATTGCTCATTGATATTGACCTAGTAGGACCTTGTGCCCATATTGGGCCAATGGCATCACAAGCATCATTGCTCATTGATATTGACCTAGTATGACCATGTGCCCATATTGGGCCAATGACGTCACAAGCATCGTTGCTCATTGATATTGACCTAGTAGGACCTTGTGCCCGTATTGGGCCAATGGCGTCACAAGCATCATTGCTCATTGATATTGACCTTATAGGACCTTGTGCCCGTATTGGGCCAATGACATCACAAGCATCATTGCTCATTGATATTGACCTAGTAGGACCTTGTGCCCATATTGGGCCAATGGCATCACAAGCATCATTGCTCATTGATATTGACCTAGTATGACCATGTGCCCATATTGGGCCAATGGCGTCACAAGCATCGTTGCTCATTGATATTGACCTAGTAGGACCTTGTGCCCATATTGGGCCAATGGCGTCACAAGCATCATTGCTCATTGATATTGACCTAATATGACCTTGTGCCCATATTGGGCCAATGAGGTCACAAGCATCGTTGCTCATTGATATTGACCTAGTAGGACCTTGTGCCCATATTGGGCCAATGAGGTCACAAGCATCGTTGCTCATTGATATTGACTTAGTAGGACCTTGTGCCCATATTGGGCCAATGGGGTCACAAGCATCGTTGCTCATTGATATTGACCTAGTAGGACCTTGTGCCCATATTGGGCCAATGGCGTCACAAGCATCGTTGCTCATTGATATTGACCTAGTATGACCATGTGCCCATATTGGGCCAATGACGTCACAAGCATCGTTGCTCATTGATATTGACCTAGTAGGACCTTGTGCCCATATTGGGCCAATGGGGTCACAAGCATCGTTGCTCATTGATATTGACCTAGTAGGACCTTGTGCCCATATTGGGCCAATGGCGTCACAAGCATCATTGCTCATTGATATTGACCTAATATGACCATGTTCCCATATTGGGCCAATGACGTCACAAGCATCGTTGCTCATTGATATTGACCTAATAGGACCTTGTGCCCATATTGGGCCAATGACATCACAAGCATTCTTGCACCTTTTTGAACATCAGCTGAGGGTGGGGAATATCCCACCCGTAGCTCATTGGCACAGCAACGACAGCCAAGTTATAGGTTCAGACGTTTTTGGATTTGGACCGAACCCAAACCCAAGCACATCATTATTGGTGAGAAGACACAAGAAATGAAAAAGCCTTCCAACCGATAAAGCCTTCCTAGAAGAGACAGAGAGATAGATACATTAACATTAAAAATATGAGTTCTTTTAATTCAGCTAAAGGTTTTTAATCTCATTATAATCTATTCCTGACTATTCAGCCCCGGTCCACATCTCAGCGCGCCCCTCTCATTATCTTAAGGCAATTTGCTCTTGAATCTCACATTCATGCATCCAAAATTGATTTTTTTTTTTTGCGGACCTGCTTTGTGTTCATATGATTTGTATTGGAGCGAGATTCCTGGTCTGGCGGGGAGAATTCTTTCTGCATAATATTAACGTTCTGAACAGGTTGTACACAGGCCTGGTATAAGGCGGTTTGGTCAGGTCAGCCTGTGCATTTAGCTATTGGTCCCTAATGACTTTTAGGGGCCATTCGCACTTCAATTATATGGTAATGAGGGATTCAGTGAGCGCTAACCGACACAGCAGCTGATACACTAAAAAGGAAAACCATCAACCTTCAAACAAACAATATAAGATAAATAGTGCAGCGCTTGATGTTATATGACTGTACCAGTATTGAAGATGGTGCAATATCCCTTACTTAAATGTCAACAGATGTGGACCACATGCATTATATGTGACCAAACACACTATATGTGATCCTCCCAAGAGTTGGAAACAGGGGGAAAGAAATGACGTGAGCTTCACACAATTTCACTTCACAATGAAAACGCACAATATAAATGCACAGTACAGTCCAGTCATCAAAGAAACACAGATGAGTGTATCTCGATGAGATCTTTATGATGCATGTAGTCCGGCGATATGCAGAAGAAATGAATAAATTGCGCACTCACCGGAAGCACAATTTAAATTGTGCGTTTGTGTCTCATACACCAAAGATCACTCCGACTGTGGATGAAGGGAAGCTCCGAACAGGTGGTTCTATGATGAAAGGTAACCCATCTGGGGATTCCTTCTGGCAGACAGGTTCCAAAACAGGATCAGCTGAATATATCTCTGGGCCTTGGGGTAATCACCTGGTGGTCCTGGTGTTTAGCTCTGAACACTTCCAGGTGGGTGGCAGCTGAGTCAGAGGTTGTAGTAGAGAGATCTTACCACTTGAGTCCTAAAACATTACATTAGCCCAGCCCAAACCAGAAATGTAATATATTGTCGCTTAAAGTGATATAAAAGACCATTTTGTTTTAAAATAACAATCATGTAATACCTTCCTGTTCTGCGCAGTGTTTTTGCATAGAGCAGCCCAGATCCTCCTCTTCTCGGGTCCCCTGCTGGTGCTCCAGGCCAGAGCTTGCTATGGGGGCACCCGAGCAGGCTCTCTCCCAAACCGCTACTCTGTGTGTCCATTCATACACGGAGTACGGCTCGGTCCCTACCCCACCCGTCGCTCTCCCTTCATTGGCTCACTGGCTGTGTATGACAGCTGCTCCTGCTGCTGTCTCAGCCAATGAGGAGGAAGAGTTCCCAGAAAGCCGCTGTTCTCATGCACATCGCTGGATCGAGAGGGGGCCCCGGTAAGTATTAAGGGGAAATAAATAAATAAAATCTGTGCAGCACTACAATACAATCAAAAATCATGTATAACCACATGCATACGGTGCTGGATTGCCCCCAATATATTAAGACAGTCTAATATGTGAGTATTCGTGAAGGCTTGACTTGAGATAGTCAGCAAGGAAGTGAATTCTCCTTCGTTGTTAATAAAAGTGACTCCGTGCTCCAATCGTATAAATTGCGCACTCACCCGATGCACAAGCAAAATGTGCATTGAATATAAAGTCTATGCGGGGTCCCCTTAAAGGTAGATCAGTCAGCCAACCAGGAGTATGGATCCTCTGTCCGGACACCAGCCTCTAGTACAGCTCCTCTTCCTCTGGGGGTCTCACCGAGCAGAGGGCTCAAAGCCAAGTCATATATGACAAAACTAATAGTGTAGTATTTTGCATAATAACAAATTTATTGTAGACGCTTGTTAAAAGCATTAAAAACAATTCATCCTTAAATTGAGGGTAAAACGTGCACAAATAAGTATTTAAAAAAATGTGTTTTAAGAGTAGATTCAGATGGCTATATCAGCCACTATCCAAGATGGCCACCGGACCTCACGTGCGGCTCCGGTGGCGTGACGTCACCGCGTTAGGGCTCCTATATATTAATGATATATTGGGTGTAATCCAGCACCGTATGCATGTGGTTATACTTGATTTTTGATTGTATTGTAGCGCTGCACCTATTTTATTTATTTATTGGCATTTACTGGATGTCCAGTCCAGCTGCAATTGCACCAACCCAGGATATCCAGATACAATGGGTTGGTGCAATTGCAGCTGGACATTTTTTAATTTAATTTTTATTTTTAATTTTATTTTCATTATCTGTATTTTATAATTTTGAGCGCTCGCTATGTACATGTGAATTTTAAGTATTAAGGGGAGATGGGAGGGCTGCTGCACACAGAAGGTTTTGTATCGTCATACGCAGAATACGCCTTTACAACCACTTTAATGCTCGCAACTGCAGCAAAGATCCATCTGGTACTTGTGATTTGGAACAGGAGGGCAGCAGGGGAGAGGATCAGGCGAAACATCCCGTCCTCTCCCTGTGAGATGGCGGCTGTCAAGTAACCAGCAGCATTTTAGTAGCGCCCACTACATAGTAATGATGCCCAGCAGCCTCTGCCGTTCAGCTCCTTCCCCAGGACGTGGGGGATTGTAATCTGCGGCCTTCTCAGGCTTCCTCCCCCATAGTGTCATGGATCAATGGAGTGTAACTCGCTGAACTGGCGCATGTGCAGTAGGCACACCGGTCCAGAATTTCACTGGATACAGAATGTACTGCTACAGGTCAACTATGAAGGAAGGGTTGTTCTGTGGGATAGAGAGTCACTTACTAGTGACCTCTGAACTTTGCATCACTTACTGCTGACCTCTGAACTCTGCCACACTTACTCCTGACCCCTGAACTCTGCTACATTTACTCCTGACCCCTGAACTCTGCTACATTTACTCCTGATCCCTGAACTCTGCTACATTTACTCCTGACCCCTGAACTCTGCTACACTTACTCCTGACCCCTGAACTCTGCTACACTTACTCCTGACCCCTGAACTCTGCTACATTTACTCCTGACCCCTGAACTCTGCTACATTTACTCCTGACCCCTGAACTCTGCTACATTTACTCCTGACCCCTGAACTCTGCTACACTTACTCCCGACCCCTGAACTCTGCTACACTTACTCCCGACCCCTGAACTCTGCTACATTTACTCCTGACCCCTGAACTCTGCTACACTTACTCCCGACCCCTGAACTCTGTTACACTTACTCCCGACCCCTGAACTCTGCTACACTTACTCCCGACCCCTGAACTCTGCTACATTTACTCCTGACCCCTGAACTCTGCTACACTTACTCCCGACCCCTGAACTCTGTTACACTTACTCCCGACCCCTGAACTCTGCTACACTTACTCCCGACCCCTGAACTCTGCTACATTTACTCCCGACCCCTGAACTCTGCTACACTTACTGCTGACCTCTGAACTCTGCCACACTTACTCCTGACCCCTGAACTCTGCTACATTTACTCCTGACCCCTGAACTCTGCTACACTTACTCCTGATCCCTGAACTCTGCTACATTTACTCCTGATCCCTGAACTCTGCTACACTTACTCCTGACCCCTGAACTCTGCTACATTTACTCCTGACCCCTGAACTCTGCTACATTTACTCCTGACCCCTGAACTCTGCTACATTTACTCCTGACCCCTGAACTCTGCTACATTTACTCCTGATCCCTGAACTCTGCTACGTTTACTCCTGACCCCTGAACTCTGCTACATTTACTCCTGACCCCTGTACTCTGCTACATTTACTCCTGACCCCTGAACTCTGCTACATTTACTCCTGATCCCTGAACTCTGCTACACTTACTCCTGACCCCTGAACTCTGCTACACTTACTCCTGACCCCTGAACTCTGCTACACTTACTCCTGACCCCTGAACTCTGCTACACTTACTCCTGACCCCTGAACTCTGCTACATTTACTCCTGACCCCTGAACTCTGCTACACTTACTCCTGACCCCTGAACTCTGCTACACTTACTCCTGACCCCTGAACTCTGCTACATTTACTCCTGACCCCTGAACTCTGCTACATTTACTCCTGACCCCTGAACTCTGCTACATTTACTCCTGACCCCTGAACTCTGCTACATTTACTCCTGATCCCTGAACTCTGCTACACTTACTCCTGACCCCTGAACTCTGCTACACTTACTCCTGACCCCTGAACTCTGCTACATTTACTCCTGACCCCTGAACTCTGCTACACTTACTCCTGACCCCTGAACTCTGCTACACTTACTCCTGACCCCTGAACTCTGCTACGCTTACTCCTGACCCCTGAACTCTGCTACACTTACTCCTGACCCCTGAACTCTGCTACATTTACTCCTGACCCCTGAACTCTGCTACACTTACTCCCGACCCCTGAACTCTGCTACACTTACTCCCGACCCCTGAACTCTGCTACACTTACTCCCGACCCCTGAACTCTGCTACATTTACTCCCAACCCCTGAACTCTGCTACACTTATTGCTGACCCCTGAACTCTGCTACACTTACTCCCGACCCCTGAACTCTGCTACACTTACTCCCGACCCCTGAACTCTGCTACATTTACTCCTGACCCCTGAACTCTGCTACACTTACTCCCGACCCCTGAACTCTGCTACACTTACTCCTGACCCCTGAACTCTGCTACACTTACTCCTGACCCCTGAACTCTGCTACGCTTACTCCTGACCCCTGAACACTGCTACGCTTACTCCTGACCCCTGAACTCTGCTACACTTACTCCTGACCCCTGAACTCTGCTACATTTACTCCTGACCCCTGAACTCTGCTACACTTATTGCTGACCCCTGAACTCTGCTACATTTATTTAAGGGTTGTTCTGTGGGATAGAGAGTCACTTACTAGTGACCTCTGAACTTTGCATCACTTACTGCTGACCCCTGAACTCTGCTATTTACTCCTGACCGCTGAACTCTGCCTAACTTACTTTTGACCCCTGAACTCAGACTATATTATTCCTGACCCCTGAACTTTGCTTCACTTACTCCTGACCTCTGAACTTTGCCACACTTACTCCTAACCCATGAAATCTGCCTCACTTACTACTGATCTAAACTCTGCTTCACTCATTATTGAGCTCTGAACTTTGCCACACTTACTTCTGACCCCTGAACTCTGCCTCACTTAATAGTGACCCCTGAACTCTGTCTCACTTTCTCCTGACCCCTGAACTCTGCCTCTCTTACTCCTGACCCTTGAACTCTGCCTCCCTTACTCCTGACCCCGGAACTCTGCCTCACTTTCTCCTGAACCCTGAACTCTGCCTACCTTACTCCTGACCCCTGAACTCTGCCTCACATAATACGGACCTCTGAACTCTGAGGATACAGAATGTACTGCTACAGGTAAGCTATGCAGGAAGGGCTGTTCTGTGGGATAGAGGGTCACTTACTAGTGACCTCTGAACTTTGTGTCACTTACTACTGACCCCTGAACTCTGCTACACTTAATATTGACCCCTAAACTCTGCCTCACTTACTACTGACCTCTGAACTCAGACTCTATTGTTCCTGACCCCTGAACCCTGCCTCACTTACTCCTAACCCATGAACTCTGCCTCATGTACTACAGATCTAAACTCTGCTTCACTTATTACTGAGCTCTGAACTTTGCTTCACTTACTCCTGACCTCTGAACTCTGCCTCATGAATTCCTGACCCCCAAACTCTGCCTCATGAATTCCTGACCCCCAAACTCTGCCTCATGAATTCCTGACCCCCAAACTCTGCCTCATGAATTCCTGATCCCTGAACTCTGCCTCATGAATTCCTGACCCCTGAACTCTGCCTCATGAATCCCTGACCCCTGAACTCTGCCTCATGAATCCCTGACCCCTGAACTCTGCCTCATGAATTCCTGACCCCTGAACTCTGCCTCATGAATTCCTGACCCCTGAACTCTGCCTCACTTACTCCTAACCCATGAACTCTGCCTCATGTACTACAGATCTAAACTCTGCCTCACTTACTACTGAGCTCTGAAATTTGCCACATTTACTCCTGACCTCTGAACTCTGCCTCATGAATTCCTGACTCCTGAACTCTGCCTCATGAATTCCTGACTCCTGAACTCTGCCTCATGAATTCCCCTGGCGCCTGCCCAGGGGCGGACTAACCATTTAGGCACTCGGGCACTGCCTGAGGGCCCGGGGTCAGTAGGGGGCCCCATGAGATGCCCAGGGGTGTATTTACCACAAGGCAAACAAGGCATTTGCCTAGGGCGGCATTTTTCAGGGGGGCAGCAGCTTTTTTTAGAGGGGCGGTACCATCCCCTGAAAGAAAGAAAGGAAGAAGGGACACACGCGGCACGTGGATCTGAGAGAGGTTGCGGGCTGTTAATGGTGTATGAAGAGCCTGACTCTCGTTCCCAGGGATGTCCGAAGCTGTGAAGGTGAGTGTCTTATCTCTTGCCGGAGTGGGGGGGGGGGGCATTTGCCAGTGTATGGTGGGCGGTGGTAGTAAAAGGCTCTCTCGGGTGGGGGTGGGGGGCCTGGGGTGTTGTTGGTCAATGTCAGGCTCTCTTCGTGGGGGAGAGGAGGTGATGGTCGGTGTCAGGGTCTCTCCATGGGGGGGGGGGAGCCAATTATTGTGTTGCCTAAGGCAACATGAAACCTAAATACACCACTGGAGATGCCCCTGGTACCTGTCATAGGCTTTTTCGGGTGTGGTTTGAGTATGGGTGAGGACACAGGAGCCCCATGATTTTCTATTGCCCGGGGGCCCCATGAGTTGTCAGTCTGCCCCTGATCCTGCCTGTAACTTCCTGTCCTAGAGTGACAATGCTCATTTGTTGTGCTGTCACCATGTAGGAGCAGTGTTGTCACCCTAAGACAGGAGGAGTGTGAGGACTACAGAACACCTCCCCTTATCTCTGTAATACAGGGCAGGTGCTCTGTAAACCCACAAAGAAAACTTAATGTAAATGATAGCAGAGAAGCAGCGGCAGAGCAGGAAGATTTCTGGCAGGACCAACACATAGCAATTATTGAGGAGATATAACAAAAAGCTTTCAGCGAATGAGAGATGTTGATGGTTAGCTTGTCCATGAGATCCGGGTGCAAAAAGTGTCCTTTAAATTAATTCCTCAAAAGCCACAAAGGATATAAATCCACGTTGTGAGCAGAAAATGCATTTACAAACCCAGATATTACCTTGAAACGTAGCAGTGACATCATCACTGTGCAGTAGCCTGTGCCTGAGGGAGGAGCCAACCTTCACCACTGGGAGGGGGGCGGAGATAAGACCAGTCAGTCTGCACAAGGAGAGAAAGCAGCAGTGACCGGTCTTTATTACTGGAAGCTCCTCCACAGAGGCAAATATTCACACTATATTATTATTCAAACTGTTGGCTTTATATAAATTCTGAAAGTGTTACTGAACCCCGGACCCCGCATTCACTATATCCGCTCTCCCCGGACCCTGCATTCACTATATCCGCTCTCCCCGGACCCGGCATTCACTATATCCGCTCTCCCCGGACCCCGCATTCACTATATCCGCTCTCCCCGGACCCCGCATTCACTATATCCGCTATCCCCGGACCCCGCATTCACTATATCCGCTCTCCCCGGACCCTGCATTCTCTATATCCGCTCTCCCCGGACCCGGCATTCACTATATCCGGTCTCCCCGGACCCTGCATTCACTATATCCGCTCTCCCCGGACCCTGCATTCACTATATCCGCTCTCCCTGGACCCCGCATTCACTATATCCGCTCTCCCCGGACCCCGCATTCACTATATCCGCTCTCCCCGGACCCCGCATTCACTATATCCGCTCTCCCCGGACCCCGCATTCACTATATCCGCTCTCCCTAGACCCGGCATTCACTATATCCGCTCTCCCCGGACCCCGCATTCACTATATCTGGTCTCCCCGGACCCTGCATTCACTATATCCGCTCTCCCCGGACCCCGCATTCACTATATCCGCTCTCCCCGGACCCCGCATTCACTATATCCGCTCTCCTCGGACCCCGCATTCACTATATCCGCTCTCCCCGGACCCCGCATTCACTATATCCGCTCTCCCCGGACCCCGCATTCACTATATCCGCTCTCCCTAGACCCGGCATTCACTATATCCGCTCTCCCCGGACCCCGCATTCACTATATCTGGTCTCCCCGGACCCCGCATTCACTATATCCGCTATCCCCGGACCCCGCATTCACTATATCCGCTCTCCCCGGACCCCGCACTCACTATATCCGCTCTCCTCTGACCCCGCATTTACTATATCCGCTCTCCCCGGACCCCGCATTCACTATATCCGCTCTCCACGGACCCTGCATTCACTATATCCGCTCTCCCTAGACCCGGCATTCACTATATCCGCTCTCCCCGGACCCTGCATTCACTATATCCGCTCTCCCCGGACCCCGCATTCACTATATCCGTTCTCCCCGGACCCCGCATTCACTATATCCGCTCTCCCCGGACCCCGCACTCACTATATCCGCTCTCCTCTGACCCCGCATTCACTATATCCGCTCTCCCTGGACCCCGCATTCACTATATCCGCTCTCCCCGGACCCCGCATTCACTATATCCGCTCTCCACGGACCCTGCATTCACTATATCCGCTCTCCCCGGACCCCGCATTCACTATATCCGCTCTCCCTAGACCCGGCATTCACTATATCCGCTCTCCCTGGACCCCGCATTCACTATATCCGCTCTCCCCGGACCCCGCATTCCTCAAAAGCCACAAAGGATATAAATCCACGTTGTGAGCAGAAAATGCATTTACAAACCCAGATATTACCTTGAAACGTAGCAGTGACATCATCACTGTGCAGTAGCCTGTGCCTGAGGGAGGAGCCAACCTTCACCACTGGGAGGGGGGCGGAGATAAGACCAGTCAGTCTGCACAAGGAGAGAGAGCAGCAGTGACCGGTCTTTATTACTGGAAGCTCCTCCACAGAGGCAAATATTCACACTATATTATTATTCAAACTGTTGGCTTTATATAAATTCTGAAAGTGTTACTGAACCCCGGACCCCGCATTCACTATATCCGCTCTCCCCGGACCCCGCATTCACTATATCCGCTCTCCCCGGACCCCGCATTCACTATATACGCTCTCCCCGGACCCCGCATTCACTATATCCGCTCTCCCCGGACCCGGCATTCACTATATCCGCTCTCCCCGGACCCGGCATTCACTATATCCGGTCTCCCCGGACCCTGCATTCACTATATCCGCTCTCCCCGGACCCCGCATTCACTATATCCGCTCTCCCTGGACCCCGCACTCACTATATCCGCTCTCCTCTGACCCCGCATTCACTATATCCGCTCTCCCTGGACCCCGCATTCACTATATCCGCTCTCCCCGGACCCCGCATTCACTATATCCGTTCTCCCCGGACCCCGCATTCACTATATCCGCTCTCCCCGGACCCCGCACTCACTATATCCGCTCTCCTCTGACCCCGCATTCACTATATCCGCTCTCCCCGGACCCCGCATTCACTATATCCGCTCTCCCCGGACCCCGCATTCACTATATCCGCTCTCCCCGGACCCCGCATTCACTATATCCGCTCTCCCTAGACCCGGCATTCACTATATCCGCTCTCCCCGGACCCCGCATTCACTATATCCGCTCTCCCCGGACCCTGCATTCACTATATCTGGTCTCCCCGGACCCTGCATTCACTATATCCGCTCTCCCCGGACCCCGCATTCACTATATCCGCTCTCCCCGGACCCCGCATTCACTATATCCGCTCTCCTCGGACCCCGCATTCACTATATCCGCTCTCCCCGGACCCCGCATTCACTATATCCGCTCTCCCTAGACCCGGCATTCACTATATCCGCTCTCCCCGGACCCCGCATTCACTATATCTGGTCTCCCCGGACCCCGCATTCACTATATCCGCTATCCCCGGACCCCGCATTCACTATATCCTCTCTCCCCGGACCCTGCATTCACTATATCTGCTCTCCCCGGACCCCGCATTTACTATATCCGCTCTCCCAGGACCCCGCATTCACTATATCCGCTCTCCACGGACCCTGCATTCACTATATCCGCTCTCCCTAGACCCGGCATTCACTATATCCGCTCTCCCCGGACCCTGCATTCACTATATCCGCTCTCCCCGGACCCCGCATTCACTATATCCGTTCTCCCCGGACCCCGCATTCACTATATCCGCTCTCCCCGGACCCCGCATTCACTATATCCGCTCTCCACGGACCCCGCATTCACTATATCCGCTCTCCCCGGACCCCGCACTCACTATATCCGCTCTCCTCTGACCCCGCATTCACTATATCCGCTCTCCCCGGACCCCGCATTCACTATATCCGCTCTCCCCGGACCCCGCATTCACTATATCCGCTCTCCCCGGACCCCGCATTCACTATATCCGCTCTCCCCGGACCCCGCATTCACTATATCTGCTCTCCCCGGACCCTGCATTCACTATATCCGCTCTCCCCGGACCCCGCATTCACTATATCCGCTCTCCCCGGACCCCGCATTCACTATATCCGCTCTCCCCGGTCCCCGCATTCACTATATCCGCTCTCCCCGGTCCCCGCATTCACTATATCTACTCTCCTAGGACCCTGAATTCACTATATCCGCTCTCCCACAATACACAGAACATGGAAATGCAATTATTTGAGTAAATACCTTTTCTCATTAGCAGTATATATCAGTCGTGTGACTTCTATCAGTGTCCAGCAGGACACTGGTTAAAGCTTGTAGGAGGAGTTTTCATTCTCCCCTGATTGTCCTATGAGGCTGCATAACCCCTGATCCACTGTCTGGACAGCATTGATTGGCCCTGTGCTGATCACATACACCCTCCCATGAAATAAAAACCTCTCTAGCAATACACACCAAACTGAGCATGTGTAGAATGACTCCTAGATCTCTGTACTATCAGCAGATGGATTGGGGACAATGAAAGAAGGGGAGGATCATCGAAGACAGAATTAATAATAAAACATTTAATAGTAATAAAATACATTTAAAGTGATGGGAAATCCAACATTTTACAGCAGTCTCCAGAAAAAGAAGTGAGAAGAAATCTTCCAACGTGGCCACCTGTTCTGGTGACAAAGAATGAATGATATCTTCTGACTTCCTGTTATATCTTTGGAACAGAAATCAAATAGAAATCTTCCAAATGGGACAGAGATAGGAAAAAATGGTCAAAGGTCTGACACTAGGTTCACACTTATTCGTTTTAAAATACCTCTCTAGCAATACACACTAAACTGAGCATGTACAGAGTGACTCCTAGGGCTCTGTTCTCCCAAAAAAAAAAAAAAACAACCTCTCTAGCAATACACACCAAACTGAGCATGTGCAGAATGACTCCTAGAGCTTTGTTCTATCAGCAGATGGATTGGGGACAGTGGAAAAGGGGAGGATCAGAGAAGACAGGATCAAACAGCTTTTTTTGCACAAGGTGGAGGATTAACCCCTTATTTTCCGCACTGAGTGTAACAAGCATGCATCCCCGCATATACAGACTGTTGTGGGTTTAGTTTTGGCCCTGTGCTGATCACATGCACCCTCCCAAAGAAAAAAAAAACTCTTTAGCAATACACACCAAACTGAGCATGTGTAGAATGACTCCTAGAGCTTTGTTCTATCAGCAGATGGATTGGGGACAGTGGAAAAGGGGAGGATCAGACAAGACAGGATCAAACAGCTTTTTTTGCACAAGGTGGAGGATTAACCCCTTATTTTCCGCACTGAGTGTAACAAGCATGCATCCCCGCATATACAGACTGTTGTGGGTTTAGTAACACGTTAATAGTACACTCCTCATTTTAGGACAGTGGGTGGAGCCATGCAAAAAATGCCGAAACAACCAGACGCCCATCCGGAACCACCAATGTGCAGTGCAACTCTATCCTACTATCATAGAGCCATTTCTTCAAATCCGCACACAGCTGTTCCTGGCTTGTTGGACATCGTCAGTGCAGCGTATGGAAACCATGGCTTCTACGGAGCAGGGCTTGGGACCCAACATTTTTATTATACGCTTTACAGAAAAGCCGTAAAACGTTGACTAAGGAATACACCGCAGCTTTCTTTTCAGAAACCTGAAAAAAAAGAAGAGCATAACACGCCTCCAAGTCCTTCCCAGGCATCCTCCAAGCCGGCTTTGAATAAGTAAATGGTACAGAGTCTAGCATTAAGCAATTAGTAGGAGAATCCTTGGATCCCAACGCCTCCGCTTCAAACGAGTGTTTCACCTTGTAGAGATCGCTCAGCCTGAACAATGTACATCTACTCCAGCTTTGTAGCTGACGGCCCATCGCAGAGACCTGCTCAATTATACATTAAAACCTCATCAGCTCGAAGGAGGATACTGGCTACATCTTCATCTTTGGAAAAATCTTTTATTCTTACAGGAACAACCAGCAATCGTGTTGTGAAGGTCCAAAGAACGGCAGAGTATGGCACCGGGGTCAACCAACAGGTCCGAGGAATGGCAGAGTATTGTTTCCAGGGTCAAGCAACAGGTCTGAGGAATGGCAGAGTATGGCGCCAGGGTCAACCAACAGGTCTGAGGAATGGCAGAGTATGGCGCCGGGGTCAACCAACAGGTCCGAGGAATGGCAGAGTATGGTGCCGGGGTCAACCAACAGGTCCGAGGAACGGCAGAGTATGGCGTCGGGGTCAACCAACAGGTCCGAGGAATGGCAGAGTATTGTTGCCGGGGTCAACCAACAGGTCCGAGGAATGGCAGGGTATGGCGCCGGGGTCAACCAACAGGTCCGAGGAACGGCAGAGTATGGCGCCGGAGTCAACCAACAGGTCAGAGGAACGGCAGAGTAAGGCGCAGGGGGCAACCAACAGGTCCGAGGAACGGCAGAGTATGGCGCCGGAGTCAACCAACAGGTCAGAGGAACGGCAGAGTAAGGCGCAGGGGGCAACCAACAGGTCCGAGGAACGGCAGAGTAAGGCGCCGGGGTCAACCAACAGGCCCGAGGAACGGCAGAGTGTGGTGCCAGGGTCAACCAACAGGTCCGAGGAACGGCAGAGTGTGGTGCCGGGGTCAACCAACAGGTCAGAGGAACGACAGAGTATGGCGCCGGGGTCAACAAACAGGTCCAAGGAATGGAAGAGTATGGCGCCGGGGTCAACCAACAACGATCGCAGAGGAATTGAAGTTCAAGTAGTACGGGTTATTGGCCAACTTGGTGGAGTGAAGCTATAAAGGTTTTATACAGGATTTCAAAGCACAATGTGCTCTTGGACATATATATATATATAATATAATGTATCCCTGTATAGGTTTTGGATACTCTTCAGGTGTCAGGGCTCCGGGTATGACCAGAGGTCTGTGACTGACGCAGGGAAACGCAGGCTTCAGATAAGTTATAAACAATATAATTTATTAAAGACTAACAATACAAACATAAACGCAGTGCAAACAAACCAAACCACCCACAGATAATACATACAATGCAAGCGTCGTCAGGTAGGCCGGGTCAATAACAATCGGGCAGGTAGGTACAGGGGGGGGGTCAGGCAGAGAATGGTCGGGGTCACAAGCCAGGGATAAAGCAGGAGAAGTCAGCAGAGGTCCGGATCAGGCAGGGTCAGCAACGAATCAGACAGAGACAGGAACAGGGATGCAGGAACAGGAACAGGGATGCAGGAACAAGATACAGGGCCCAGGAAAAACACACACCAAGGCCGAGTCTGCAGGTCTGGCCATCCCTTAAATACACCAGCATAAGCAGTTTCAGGTGTTTGGCTGGCTGCAAGGTTGAGTCTCTGATTGCTGGGAGCACCCGCTGGCCAGCCCTGGTACTGCAGCCCATAAGGCAGGTGAGTCCCACCATTGCTGGCCAGTCCATTCCTGACATCAGGCCTTATCGTAATATCTGACTGTAGGCAGGTCTTCTCCACTGCAGGTGGCGCTCAAGCGAGTGGCACCGCAACCTGGAGAGGGAAGTCAAGGTTTCTCTATGGTTTCCTGGGTCATGTAGCAGTGTTCCCGATTGGCTACGCTGCATCCATGCGACCCCTGGTGACCTTGGGTCTTTATAAATCCCCGCTCCTGGGTTTTGGCGCTCACTTGGATACACAGAATATAACTGGTTACTATTTATCGGTAAAGTTGATCCAGGGAATATCCCATTGGCTCTCGGGGGATCAGGCAGGAATTTTTTCCCCTGCAGGAGTGTCATGTTTTTTACATGTCTGTCATATGCCTCTGTGTTTTGTCTCTGCTCCTCCCTTTCCCTTGCTGTATAGATAGCGCCACCCTTTTTCCCAGTAATGCATTTCAGCTTCAAGACTGTAAGAGATTTACGGCAAGAAGAATCGCGATCTGGAACACGCATGCGCATAGGAATTCCCGCAGAAGAGTTGCCGGTTGTGCACATGCGCGCAGGAATGCGCGATCGCGCACATGCACGGTGAAGATTGGAGCTAGACGACCCATTTAAGGAGTGCCTCTGCTCATGTTCAGTGCTGACTGGTCTTCAGCTCCCCCCGTGTCCTGCTTCTTCCTGTACGATTCCTCCGTTACCAACCCGGCTTGTTCCTGACCCGACTCCGATTACTCTCCTGATACCGGTTCCTGACTTTGGCTCTGCTCCTGACTTTGGCTTTTCCTTCTGATTCTGTACCGCGCTGCCCGACTGTTGATGACCCCGGCTATCCCATGCTCCAGTCTCTTGTCCTCACTACCTACCTTGCTCTGCTGCACGTCTGGCAATCCACAGAACCTGCTCTGTCTATTACTACAATGTCCAAATCAGAGGATCATCCGCCTTCCAAGGTCATCATCTGCAAGAGCTGCAAGCAACAACCACTGGCGCTCTTGTCCCCCTGGTCCCTAGACTCCCTCTGTTCCAACATCAGCAGGGTCAGGGTTAGTGACACAAGTGAGGCCGACCTCGTCAATTCAGTCTCCCATCAGGTACGTGACAAAGCCTCATGTCATGAAGCAGATCACACTATGATCTTTTGACCTATCCGATGTTCATTGTTGTAAGATTCTCTCAGTTTATGGAACAAACTTCACAAGATCTACAAGATATCATCTGGATTGAGTCACTGCCTGTGATATTCAACTAAGATTGGAGTTATCGCTATCTCAAGCCAACTGTAATTTATAGAGATCACACTTTCAATGCTTAGATTGGAGAGACAGAACAGGGAGCAAATTGGATCATGTTTTGCTGGGTTTTTGACTTTCTCTGGATCAGCTGTGGGTGTAGGATTATAACTTTTTTTTTTTAATGGTTGAACTGGATGGACTTTTGTCTTTTTTCAGCCAGACTAACTATTTAACTTGGGAAGTGGGTAGAATAGGGAGAAAGACCGTGTCTGACTGGGAAAGTGACTAGTGGCAAGGAAAGGTTCCTAATAAGTAGGGACAAGCTAGAGATTAGCTATCCTCAAGGAAGCCTCCTGGACCAACCAGACCACGCTTCACCGTCTGAAACAGACACTGTCGGTGCATTTCTTCCAGTTGCATCTGTGCATTTGGACTGAACTGTGAGTGTTTCCCTCAAGCGGCACTCTCACACTAGGGTGTTTGCAGTTTGGCATTCTTTTCAATACAGGTTTTTTGCAACCAGACTCTGTTTCTTTACCGCCGCAGCACCACACTGCACCTCCCCACATGACCTCCAGCCTTCCCTTCTCCCTTCAATCTTGCACAGTTGTACAGGCTTCTCTCCCGTACTCCCTCCCTCCTATGTTTCCTTCCTCCTTACCTTTTTTGCTGGATTTTCCAGCAAATCCAGTGATGCTGCTGATTCCCTACGGGGGGCTGTTGGACATGTAGGCCAGATCACTGGACACAACATGTGACTTACTGGGGCCTGGATTTTTATGTAGGACTTTTATTCTGAGCTGTCTCCCTTGAAATTGGATTGATATTCTGAGCTTGGCGGCTTTTTTGGCATTCCTTGTGTAAGGACTGGGTGTTCATTTGGTGCTTTGTTGCTTCTCCTTGCCCCTTTTGGAAATGATGATCTACATTAATCACTCTCTAGCAGATACACACACATTTTGTTCATTAACTAGTTGCCGACCGCAGATAGCCGAATGACGGCTTCACTGCGGCCGGCCAGTTCTGGGTGGACGTCATATGACGTCCCCCCAGAACGCGCTCTCCTGCGCGCCCCAGGGGGCGCACACCCGGCGATCTCCGTGATCGTTGTGTCCTACGGACACAGCTGATCACGAGATGTGGTAAAAGGCCGATCATACCGGCCTTTTACCATGTGATCAGCGGTGTCCAATGACACGCTGATCACAGGGAAATGCAAGTGCCGGTTCTCGGCTGCACTTTCCTCACGCTGTCAGATCGTGAGGAAAGTACTGCCGAGAACCGGCAGTTGTCAGAGCGGGGATCGGCACAGATCATCAGGGCCACTGATGATCAGTGCCCTGATGATCGGTGCCCAGCAGTGCCACCCACAAGTTCCGCCCACCTGTGCCCAGCAGTGCCACCCACTAGCTCCGCCCACCTGTGCCCAGCAGTGCATCCACCTGTGCCCAGCAGTGCACCCACCTGTGCCACTCTGCAATGTCACACACCTGTGCCCAGAAGTGCCACCCACCTGTGCCCACCCACCAGTGCTGCCCAGCAGTGCCACCCACCTGTGCCCACCCACCAGTGCTGCCCAGCAGTGCCACCCACCAGTGCAGCCCAGCAGTGCTGCCAGTCAGTGCCACCAGTCAGTGCCCAGCGGTTGTGCCAGTCAGTGCCGCCAGTCAGTGCCCAGCAGTGATGCCAGTCAGTGCCATCTATCAGTACCCATCATCAGTGTCACCTATCAGTGTCGCCTATCAGTGCTGCATATTAGTGCCGCCTATCCGTGACACCTCATTAGTGCTGCCTATCAGTGCCGCCTATCCGTGCCACCTCATTAGTACTGCCTATCAGTGCCCTTTAGTGCTGCCTATCAGTGCCCATCAGTGCTGCCTCATCAACGCACATCAGTGAAGGAGAAAAAATACCTGTTTGAAAAATTTTATAATAGAAACAAAGAAACTTTTTTTTTTTTTTTTTCAAATTTTTTGCAATTTTTAATTTATAGCGCAAAAAGTAAAGTGCCCAGTGGCGATTAAATACCACCAAAAGAAAGCTCTATTTGTGAGAAAAAAAATGATCAAAATTTCATATGGGTACAATGTTGCATGACCGCGCAATTGTCAATCAAAGTGCAGCAGCGCTGAAAGCTGAAAATTGGCCTGGTAAGGAAGGGGGTATAAGTGCCTGGTAGGCGAGGGGTTAAAGACCGGGATAACCGTATGGATCTTGTTCACATGTGCTCCTGACGAAGATGTAGGATTATTCTAGACTCACTGAGTTGCTATGTGGAATGTTTTCCTTTACCGTGTAGTCATGTGGAACCCTGTGTGAAAATATTGGATATGGTGTTACGTGTGTCGTCTAATATTTGAATATAAAAGGGTTATATTTTTATAGAAATATTGATGTGGTGCCAATATCTATACGCCCTTGAAAGTCCTCTGTTATAAAGAATTGGTGTTGTGTGTATAAATCTAGTGCTGCCTTTTGGGATCCAATGCCCCACAGCTGCTCACTCTGCCCCATGCCACCATATGCTTCATGGCCAGGGGTGGACTGACAACTCATGGGGCCCCTGGGCAATAGGGGATCATGGGGCCCCTGTGTCCTTGCCCAAACAAAAAATCCTATGAAAAAGGTACCAGGGGCATCTCATGGGGCCCCCTAATGACCCCGGGCCCTCAGGCAGTGCCCGAGTTTCCAAATGGTCAATCTAGTGATGCCTTTTGGGATCCAATGCCCCACAGCTGCTCACTCGGCCCCATGCCACCATATGCTTCATGGCCAGGGGTGGACTGACAACTCATGGGGCCCCCAAGCAATAGGGGATCATGGGGCCCCTGTGTCCCTGCCCAAACAAAAAAGCCTATGAAAAAGGTACCAGGGGCATCTCATGGGGCCCTCTAATGACCCTAATGCCCTCGGGCAGTGCCCGAGTTTCCAAATGGTCAGTCCACCCCTGTTCATGGCATCATCAGGAGCTCTTTGTCTTTTCTGGAATCCCTGATGATGGACATCGGCCACTCCACGTCTTCATGGCTCTAGCTGAAAGAACCTGAAAGGAGCCTCCTGAGATGCATGATGAAAATATCCCAGGAAGCTGTGGACTGCAGATACATCAGTCTAGGCAAGAAACCCTCAAGTTCTTGGATGTGTTTCCCAAAAAAGGGTTATAAAAAATGTAAAAATGTTGCAACTGTGAGAGAAGAGGGGTGAAGGAGTGAAATGCCAGGAAGTGGATGGAAAGGGGGGGAGGTGAAGAATAATATGGAGATGATCCTTTCTTTGAAACTATAACTATGGAGGGGGGGGGGGTGCTCGCGAGCAGCAAACCAAGATGGCTGCGTGTTAATCCCGCTCCTCGTCGCTCCAACACATCCACCATCAGCTTGCTTTCCTGGAGGGCACCAAGTACCCCCCTTTCAACAGACATGGCCCGATAAACCAACGGAGCACCCTATAGGGAAGAAGACGGTCACTACCAGGGCTTCCTGCGCTCATAAAGCGGATTGGTTTCGATGAGCTCTTCCCGCCGGACACCATCTTTTATGCTCCGGCCTCGGGCCCAGACCCGTTCGCGCTTTCAAGAGCTTCAGACCAGCATCCCACCTTGAGCCATAGCCCGGAAGAGACACCGGAACCCCCGCAGCCCACTGTATGGGATGCGGACCTGTTACTCACGCTACAACTAAGCTGGCAACATAACTTACTAAAGAGATCAGAGATCTGGGCTCCTGCATGAACGATCTAGAGGAGAGGATGGATCCGTTATGGACAATCACGAACAAGTCTTAACTGACCTACGTAAAGAACTAGAAGCAGCCCTCCTGCACCTGGAGGATTATGAGAATCGCTCCCGTAGAGGATACCTGCACCTCCAGGGTGTTCCGGAGGCCATCACTGACCTCACCTCCACAGCTACGGCGCTTTTCCAAAAGCTGGTATCTGCTATACCTATTGACGGATTAGAGTTTGACCGCATCCACTGGGCATTGGGCCCCAAGAAATCAGATGGCCCCCCATGTGATATTGTTATCAAATTTATTTTGTACTACACCAAACAAACTCCTCTCCGGGCGGCCAGAGAAAAAATGGACCTCACCTTTCAAGGCTAACAGTACTAACTCTTTGCCGACGTTGCTCCACTTACCATCCTGAAGCGAAGGCAAATGAAACCGTACACCTCTGCTCTTATTGCTCATCAAATCCACTATTAATGGGGCTTCCCCTTTAAATTAGCCTTCTATTTTCATGGTCGCAACCATGTCCTCCTCTCCCCGGACGAAGCCAAAGCCATCTTAGAGTCCCTTCACCTTTTGCCTTCTAATGAGCTGACCCACTCCCCAATGGGGTCCTCTCTGCCCCGGCCACCGTCCAACCTACCAGACCATGTCTGGGAGGAGGCAAAGAGCCACAAGCTCTGTTGCATTGCCCTATCCCAGGCTTATCTTCTCATCAACAGAAACTTGCTACCTATCTATTCATTGCTACGAAGCGGGCTTGGAAGTCACCATCTGTGTCCTTTGTGGTGGTTCCGAGCGTGCTGACCATTTGATGGATAATGAAAAGATGTCTAGCATCTTACACGACAATCATGCTAAATTTTTGAAAATTTGGATGCCTTGGTGGTCATACACCCTCCCTACGCTGCATCTGCCAAGCCTGGTCTCCTATATTGGATTAAACTCTTCCTTAGCCCACAGGACCTACCCTTTCCCACCCTCCCCTGACCTCTTCTCTTTCCTCATTTTCTTCCCCCCCCTTTTTTCTATCTTCTTCTGGGATCATATGTTGATCCCCTTACACTCCATGTTCAGTTATTCATATGAGGTATCCATTTGGGCCAGCGGGTCCAGAAAGTACATACAGACCAACGGCCTCACCCGTGTGGTCGTTCTTTGGCTTTCACCTTGTTGAAATGATTGTTGCACATTTCTTTGCCCATGTATGTTTAACCGGATTGTCTGTCTCCCCTGCGTGGGTAAATTGGACTTTGTTGCATTGTTTTATTGCAGCAATAATAAAAAATTATTGAACCAGAAACTACAACTATAGTAACAGTGAAGTGGTGAGCGGGCGACCAGATATGATTATTGCACCACATCCCTTAAAGTTGCAAATATTCAATACAGAAGATGAGACTTTCAGGGTGCATGAACATGAATACAAAACATATTAAAAAGTTATATCATTTTTATTTTGTATTTTTGTAAAAAACACAAAAGGAAAAAAAATACAGAAACATAAAAGCAATTTCAGTACTAAAAGTAAAACTGAGATTCAAACTTGGTTATGTAATTGTAGTTACTCCCTACATGTTTCGCCCTCACGGGCTTCTTCAGGGGAGATTTTTTTGAAGAAAATTCTACCGCCGAAGCAGTCTAGAGATGTATCAATGAAAAATTATACAATTACCAAACAACTGTAATATATCTAATACAGAGTATTTAATCAAATATATATATGGGACTCAATGGCTCACCCTACAACTACAACTATAACTATAACCTCCATTCTTCTGGGAAAGCTTTCCACCTGATTTTGAAGTGTGTTTGTGGGAATTTGCACCCCAAAACATCTGCGTACTCAGTGAAATGCCAGGAAGTGGATGGAAATGTGGAGGGTGAAGAATAAAATGGAGATGATCCTCTCTTTGAAACTATAACTATGGGGGGGGGGGTTGCTCGCGAGCAGCAAACCAAGATGGCTGCTTGTTAATCCCGCTCCTTGCTGCCCCAACACATCCACCATCAGCTTGCCTTCCTTGAGGGCACCAATTACCCCCCATGTGATATTGTTAGCAAATTTATTTTGTACTGCACCAAAGAAACTCCTCTATATACTGATGCTGGATGAGATGACCTGTCTTGCAGTCTGCATTCCCATTCATCCCAAAGGTGTTCAGTAGGGTTGAGGTCATTATTATTAGAGGTGAGCTTAAGAATTGGTTTGAACACAGGTTTAGATCAAACCTGGTTTATCCACTCAGGGGCGGACTGACAACTCATGGTGCCCCCGGGCAATAGGGGATCATGGGGCCCCTGTGTCCTTGCCCAAACTCAAAATAGCCTATGAAAAAGGTACCAGGGGCATCTCATGGGGCCCCCTACTGACCCCGGGCCCTCGGGCAGTGCACGAATTTCCAAATGATCAATCCGCCCCTGTATCCACTTGACCTCCAGAGAATTTACCCCTCTTAATGACCAGGCCTCTTTTTGCTACTCGGCGCTGCACTAATTCAACTGATAATTGCGCGGTCATGCAATGCTGCACCCAAACGAAATTTACGTCCTTTTTTTCACACAAATAGAGCTTTCATTCGGTGGTATTTGATCACCCGTGCGCTTTTTTATTTTTCACGCTATAAACAAAAAAAGGCCAAAAATTTTGAAGAAAAACAATATTTTTTACTTTCAGCTATAAAAAATATATAGTAAACTCAAAGCTGGTTATAAATTTAGGTCAAAATGTATTCTGCTCCATGTTTTTGGTAAAAAAAATCCCAATAAGTGTATATTGATTGCTTTGTGTGAAGTTATAGCGTCTACAAACTATGGGATAGATACTGCAATTTACGCCATTTTTTTGCTATACAGCGCTGCGCTAGTTTAACGGACAATTGCGCGGTCATGCGATACGGTACATAAATGAAATTTACATCTTTTTTTTCCCACAAATTGAGCTTTCTTTCGGTGGTATTTGATCGCCTGTGCGGTTTTTATTTTTTGCGCTATAAAAAAAAAGGCTGACAATTTTGAGGAAAAAAAAACAATATTTTGGACTTTTTGCTATAAAACATGTCCAGTAAAAAAAAATATGTAAAAATCAAATTTAGTCATAAATTTCTGCCAGAATGCATTCTGCGACATGTCTTTGCTACAAAACCCCAATACGTGTAAATTAATTGGTTTATGTGAAAGTTATAGCGTTTACAAATGGCGGGAAAGATACTGGAATTTTTAGGGTTTTTTTTATACTAATAATCAGCGACTTATGGCGGCAATCAGTGACTTATGGCGGGACTGCGGGACTGCGGCAGACATTCTGACATTGGGGGGTACTGACTTGGGGTCACTGACATCCCCAGTGACACCAATACAGTGATCAGTGCAAAAAAAAAACACTGACACTGTACTAATGGCACTGGGGAGGAAGGGGTTAACTTTATTTTTCAGGGAAGGGTTATCTGTGTGAGGGGAGTGTTTTACTAGGGGGCGGGGCGGGGGGCGGGGGGGGGCGTGTGTGCTGGATGGGGACAGGCTGATCGGGAGAGAGAAACTCTTCTGTCCCAATCAGCTTGTCCTCGAGCTGTCAGAGAAGTGACAGAAAGCACAGCTACTGCATCTGTGCTCTCTGTCACTGATTGCCGCCGATCGCCGGGACATAGCCGGTAAGGACCGGCTGTGACCCGGCGACTTACATCCGCGGCTGTGATCGGCGGGACAGGTATTGCAGTAGCGCGCCTCGCGCACGCCCCCTACCTGTTTACAAAACACACGTTTTAAAACGTGGTTTTGCCCAGCCGTGCCGCCCTGCTGCCGTATTTATACAGTGGCTGGGCGGCATGTGGTTATGCTGGCATTCGGATGAACATCCAAATATGTACCCATTTGGCGGGAGCCAAACATTATGTATATTAGTGGTATTACTTCTACTTTTATATATGGCAGCTTCCTGCTGTCAATGGTTGGTAAAGATGTTAGCGAGTGTAGGCATCACCAAGTCCTTATAACAACTAGTGTTGTCACTGACCACGTTCACTTACATGGCCTGGAATCCCTGACTATGTAAGCAAAGAAGCCAGAGATAGTTTATAGAAGAAAAAAATATATTCTGGGGGTATATTGTGGAGGTTACCCCAGTAATTCATACAAGGTTCGGCTCATACCAGACCCATATCTGAGCATGCAGTCTGGCTGGACGATAAAAGGGAGGAGGACCATGCTTCTTCTCCCGTTCCTTTATTATACCAGGCAACATGCCCTTAACATGGGAGGGGGATCCTTCCAGGATGGCCCCCTGGAATAGCTCCATGTTCCCATATTGATAAGCACAAGTATCTTACCGGTGGTTGCGGGAGTCTATGGGTGGGGGCAGGAGTGGACTGACAACTCATAGGGCCTCTGGGCAATAGGGGATCATGGGGCCCCTGTGTCCTCGTCCACACTCAAACCACATTCAAAAAAGCCTATGAAAGGTACCAGGGGCATCTCATGGGGCACTACCCGAGTTCCCAAATGGTCAGTCCGCCCCTGGGTGGGGGGGTTATTGGAATCTGGAAGCCCACTTTAAAAAAAACCTTACTCATTCACCAAAAAAAGAAAAAAGGTAAAAAAACACACACAGTTTTCCATATTTCCTCTAATAAAAAAACATCAACATAAAAGGGCCTTTCCCTTACAACCCTGGCCCGGTGCTGGCTGGACGATAAAAGGGAGGAGGACCATGCTTCTTCCCCCATTCCTTTATCATACCAGACAACATGCCCTTAACATGGGAGGAGGATCTTTTCAGGATGGCCCCCTGCAATAGCTCCATGTCCCCATATTGATAAGGACAAGGACCTTGCCGGTGGTTGTGGGAGGCTACGGGTGGGGGGGGGGGGCTATTGGAATCTGGAAGCCCACTTTAAAAATAACCTTGCCAGGGGCGGACTGACAATTCATGGGGCCCCTGGGCAATAGGGGATCATGGGGCCCCTGTGTCCTCGCCCACACTTAAATCACACCCAAAAAAGCCTATGAAAGCTACCAGGGACATCTCATGGGGCCCCCTACTGACCCCGGCCCTCGGGCAGTGCCCGAGTTCCCCAATGGTCAGTCTGCCCCTGAACCTTACTCATTCACCTAAAAAAGGGAATGGTAAAAAACACACACATACAGTTTTCAACAAGTCCTCAACAACAACAAAAGGCCCTTTCCCCTACAACCCTGGCCCAGTACTTGTGGGGGTCTCCAGGTGGGGGGGGGCTTACTGGAAACTGGAAGCCCACTTTAACAATAACCCTACTCATTCACCAAGTAAATGGTGAAAAAAAAGCACACACAGTTTTAACAAGTCCTCTAATAAAAAAATAACCCCCCCCCAAATGTATATCCATCATCAATGTGTTCTCCATTGAAGTCTATCCACTTCAATCACAATACCTGGCACCACCAAAAGAAAGGAAGCTGTTGACCACAGACACAATCTTAACCCAATGACTATTTACCCAGCTACGGGGATGACAGCTGATATAAAAAAAAAAAAGGGTGGGGTCTCCCAGGTGACATCATTGACCATATATGGTCAACAGTGCCGGGATAAGGTTATCCAGTGCCGAGGGCAAAGATGCCCCCAGGTCATGTGAGCTCGTATCACGTACCTGGTGATGGAGGCCAATGGAGAGAGGGCTTCCCTTGCGGCTAAGTTCCGGACTCCCCTGAGAGTGGGACAGCGGGAGTCGGGCCCAAAGTTGCACAGGTCGCCTGTAGGAGTGCTGGTTGGTGGTCCACTCAGAAGCACAGCTGGTGCACGGAGATAGGTCTGCAGACAGGGGGCGCCTGTGCGTGGTATGCAAGCCCTTCCAGGATTTAGATGTTTACTGGGTAGTCGGTTCAAGCCAAGGTCAGGTACCAGGTGGGAATCAGAGCAGACGTAGTCAGATGGGAAAGCCGAGGTCATACACAGAGGAGCAAGAGAGAGAGAGTATCCGTAAGCCAAGCCGAGGTCAGGTACCAGGTGGGAATCAGAGCGGACGTAGTCAGATGGGATAGCCGAGGTCATACCCAGAGGAATGAGAGAGAGAGTGTCCGTAAGCCAAGCCGAGGTCAGATCAGGGGTAAGGCAGAGTAGACAGGTCCGGGAGCAAGGCGAGTCGGTAACAGGAAATCACGGGTCAAAGTCACAGGAACCAGGAACAGGGCACGGGGAGCTAGAGATCATCCAGCAACTTGAGGAAGTGATGAGCCTCCTTATAAAGGCCGTCGGGAACCAGACTGAGGCTGATGTGTCCTTCTGCGGCCATGCAGAGTACTGGCAGAAATGCTAGATCTTCCAGAACCTCTGCCGTGGACAGGACCCTGACAGCTCGGAGGATCTGCTTAGAGGGTATGCACCCCCCATCTCCTTCTGGCTCTCTCCTTTCTGCTACCAGTGCTTGGCTGACAGGAGTAGCGTTGCCACTATTACGACTCCTGTCAGCCTTGTAACAGAAGGAACTCAGCCCAAGGCACCTCATGCCTACAATAAACCATTGAGCCCCTCCTGCCCACCCCTCGTCCCCTCCCTGCTGATCAAAAAGCAATAAAAAAAGTTTTGATCCCCCGTAATAAAACTGCTCTCAATGCATTTGGAACTGCAAATTGTTCCAGAAAATGTTAAAATGCCAACTACAAAAAAAAAAGGCTTGCTCCTGACTTCCACGTTCAAAGCGGAGTGCTCCTTTAACTTTGTACCTGTAGCTAAATAACAGATTCTATTTTTTTTCCTTTTTCATGCAGTGTGCCCTTTAGTTTTGCTTCTTTGGTGTAAATTTTAAGAACCGTCTGGATGAGGCGCTCTATTCTCTCCGACAAATAATGGAATAATCGAAGGTATAAATAAAAAATGTTTACTGACCTTCAAATTGGCGGAATCATATTTTGGAGGGGTTTAGGCGCCGTCTGCCGCACCAGCTGATCTCCCTCGGTGAAAATCCACTTTCTACCTTTTTCCTTTGCCCGTGTGAAACTTAATCTACTTTCTCCCCCCCCCGTCCCTGGCTCATTGTGACAATTTAATCACGTTCCCCGCTGTGACATCACGTGCCGGCGCAAACCGCGGCTCCGATATCTTGCCTTCGCAGGAAGCTTGGAAAGACTTTGAATGGGATGTCGAGGAAATGTGCTGCGAGATTGTACGTGTGTCAGAGTTCAATGAGATCATTGTGTTTTCAGAGGACGGTTCTAAACTCTGGACTCCCGGAGTTCCTGCGACTTTACTGCTCCAGCCAATGAAAGAATCTGAAGTGGTACTAAAACCAACACCATTTTGTTTTTTGGGGGGGGGATTGAGTGTGTAAGAGTTGAAGTGGTTGTAAACCCCCCATATACTATATACCCAGTGATGTGACTGGCCTGATGATATGCAGAAATTAAACAAATCCTCCTACATACGTTGTACCTGCCCTCTCTCCTCTACAGCTGTCAATCACAGGCTGTGTGCTGGGGATCCCTCCCTTGTCACTATTTTTCCCTTGGTGTCAGGAAAACTTGTCAGATGTGACTCATGCAGAGTATATCTGGACTGAGACAAGTGATGTGACTGGCCTGATGATACGCAGAAATGAAGCAAATCCTCCTACATACAGTTGTGGCCAAAATTATTCAACCCCCACTGAAATTGAGTGTTTTGGCCAGTTTGACATTGCTTTTGATCATTCAGTCATCTTGCTTACATTTACATTAAAGAGGCACTTGTAGGTCAGACAAATATAACATAACAGTTATAATGAAATAACCACAAATGTCTTTTCTGTGCTCACAGCATTATCAGTTTTATTCAACCCCCAAGTGACATTCAATCTTAGTACTTAGTACAGCATCCTTTTACAGTTATAACAGCTTTTAAACGTGAAGCATAGCTTGACACAAGTGTCTTGCAGCGATCTACGGGTATCTTCGCCCATTCTTCATGGGCAAAGGCCTCCAGTTCAGTCACATTCTTAGGCTTGCGCACTGCAACTGCTTTCTTTAAGTCCCACCAGAGGTTCTCAATCGGATTTAAGTCTGGTGACTGCGATGGCCACTCCAAAATGTTCCAGCCTTTCCTCTGCAACCATGCTCTAGTGGACTTGGAGGTATGCTTGGGATCATTGTCCTGTTGAAAGGTCCAACGTCTCCCAAGCCTCAGGTGTGTGACGGACTGCATCACGTTTCCATCCAATATCTCCTGGTACTGAAGAGAATTCATGGTACCTTGCACACGCTGAAGCTTCCCTGTACCTGCAGAAGCAAAACAGCCCCAAAGCATGATTGACCCTCCACCATGCTTCACAGTAGGCAAGGTGTTCTTTTCATCATAGGCCTTGTTCTTCCTCCTCCAAACATAGCGTTGATCCATGGGCCCAAACAGTTCTAATTTTGTTTCATCAGTCCACAGAACACTATCCCACAACTTTTGTGGTTTGTCCACATGGCTTTTGGCATACTGCAGTCGACTCTTCTTATTCTTTGGAGACAGCAAGGGGGTACGCCTGGGAGTTCTGGCACGGAGGCCTTCATTACGCAGTGTGCGTCTTATTGTCTGGGCTGAAACTTCTGTACCCACATCTGACAAATCTTTTCTCAGTTCCTCAGCAGTCACACGGGGACTTCTCTCCACTCTACGCTTCAGGTAGCGCACAGCAGTCGAAGTCAGCATCTTCTTTCTGCCACGACCAGGTAGCGTTTCAACAGTGCCCTTTGCCTTGAATTTGCGAATGATGCTTCCTAAGGTGTCTCTTGGTATGTTTAACATCTTTGCAATCTTCTTATAGCCATTGCCCTTCCTGTGAAGAGAAATCACCTCTTCTCTTGTCTTCCTGGACCATTCTCTTGCCTTCACCATGTTTGTAACCACACCAGTAAATGTCTAGAAGGAGCTGAGTATCACAGTCATTTTAAAGCTGCCTAATTGGTGCTTATTATGCTTGATTGCTGCTCGGTGACATCCACAGGTGTTTTCAATACCTGATGGAAAGCACCTGTATGAACCTCTGTTCTTCAGAGTGGTAGTCTTTAAGGGGTTGAATAATTGTGGCAATGAAGAAACCACATAAGAACCATTTACTACTGTATTACATAAACAATTGATGTCATTTTAGTTGCATTTGGGTAGTTACAACGTCCTTGTAGGATTTGATTCTGAATACAATTCCAAATGTACACTATAGTCCCTAAACCCCTTTACAGCATTGGGGGTTGAATAATTTTGGCCACAACTGTACGTTGTACCTGCCCTCTCTCCTCTACAGCTGTCAATCACAGGCTGTGTGCTGGGGATCCCTCCTTTGTCACCATTTTTCCCTTGGTGTCAGGAAAACTTGTCAGATGTGACTCATGCAGAGAATATCTGGACTGAGACAAGTGATGTGACTGGCCTGATGATAAGCAGAAATTAAACAAATCCTCCTACATAGGTTGTACCTGCCTTCTCTCCTCTACAGCCGTCAATCACAGGCTGTGTGCTGGAGATCCCTCCCTTGTCACCATTTTTCCCTTGGTGTCAGGAAAACTTGTCAGATGTGACTCATGCAGAGAATATCTGGACTGAGACAAGTGATGTGACTGGCCTGATGATACGCAGAAATGAAGCAAATCCTCCTACATACATTGTACCTGCCCTCTCTCCTCTACAGCCGTCAATCACAGGCTGTGTGCTGGAGATCCCTCCCTTGTCACCATTTTTCCCTTGGTGTCAGGAAAATTTGTCAGATGTGACTCATGCAGAGAATATCTGGACTGAGGCAAGTGATGTGACTGGCCTGATGATACGCAGAAATTAAACAAATCCTCCTACATACGTTGTACCTGCCCTCTCTCCTCTACAGCCATTCGAAGCGCAGAATTTATACAGCTTGTCTGAGATTTCAGAAATCAGGGAGCAGGGAGCTTAAGTTGCACTCTCAGGGGAGCTAAAGTCACAGAGCTCAGTGACAGCTGATTGGAGGGAAGGGACACAACCCAATCACACAGCACACATTAACAGAGCTGAGGCTGTCAATCACATGCTGTGTGTTGGAGATTCCTCCCTTGTCACCATTTTTCCCTTGGTGTCAGGAAAACTTGTCAGATGTGACTCATGCAGAGAATATCTGGACTGAGACAAGTGATGTGACTGGCCTGATGATAAGCAGAAATTAAACAAATCCTCCTACATACGTTGTACCTGCCCTCTCTCCTCTACAGCCATCAATCACAGGCTGTGTGCTAGAGATCCCTCCCTTGTCACCATTTTTCTCTTGGTGTCAGGAAAACTTGTCAAACGTGACTCAGGCAGATAGCAGAGGAAGGAAGCAGCAGACGGAAATGACACTTAGTGCTCTGGACTGAGACAAATGATGTGACTGGCCTGATGATATGCAGATATGAAACAAATCCTCCTACATACCAGGGGCGGACTGACAACTCATTGGGGATCATGGGGCCCTGTGTCCTTGCCCACACTCAAAACACACCCAAAAAAGCCTATAAAAGGTACCAGGGGCATTTTATGGGGCCCCCTACTGACCCCGGGCCCTCGGGCAGTGCCCGAGTGCTCGAATGGTCAGTCCGTCTCTGCTACATACCTTGTACCTGCCATCTCACCTCTACAGCCATTCAAAGTGCAGAATTTATACAGCTTGTCTGAGATTTCAGAAAGCAGGGAGCTTAAGTTGCACTCTCAGGGGAGCTAAAGTTACAGAACTCAGTAACAGCTGATTGGAGGAAAGGGACACAACCTCCAAAAACAGCACACAGGAACAGAGCTGAGGCTGTCAATCACAGGCTTTGTGCTGGAGATCCCTCCCTTGTCACCATTTTTCTCTTGGTGTCATGAAAACTTGTCAGTCATGAATCATGTAGATAGCAGAGGAAGGAGGCAGCAGACAGAAATGACACTTAGTGCTCTGGACTGAGACAAGTACACACTACAGAGAGATGTGCTTTGTTCATATTTCATGTCTGAGGTTGACAACCGCTTTAACAACTTGCTGACCGCCATTCTTATATATACGGCATGTTAGCAAGCGACCACACCGAAATCATGGCTGCAGCTATTTGTTTTCCATAAGAATGAGATCATTTGTAACAGCCTAGTAAAAGTGATCCGGGCAGCTCTACAGCCACCCGATCACTTTTACATCACCAAGATGCGTATGTTCCTCCCCCCGCCACCGCTGGTCACCATAGTTCCCAGGCTCTGCTGTCTCTCCGGAAGTCTGCGACCATGAAAAATGGCCAGGACAGCTTCACACAGAGGAGATGGAAAAACATCCGTTCCCTGATCTCCTCTGTGGCCAATGAAGGCAGAAGAAGCGATCATTTAGCACGTTTCCGGTTTCAGATCTGTGCTTGATTCGTTGCTTCAGAGGGCAGGGAAGACATTGGGGGTCTGAAATGATCCCACCTTGTGCCCTTAGCAGCTGCTGGCAGGAGAGGTGGGAAGGTGGCAGTGATGCGGGGGAGAGGGGTCAGACAGCAGGTGTAAATGGGCGTGGCTGAAACACTCCTCTTCAAATGCAGTCATTTGGGTGGGCGGGGGGGGGTTCTAGCCTGAAAATGCCCCAGACGAAAAACGCTGATAAAAGCCTATGGGGTCAATTCACTAAAGGTTACCACATGCGATATGAAGGTCACATGACTCATTTTTTTATAGTTAGTCTGGCTGAAAAAAGACAAAAGTCCATCCAGTTCAACCATAAAAAAAAAGTTTTAATAATACACCCATGAGATAATAAAAGAATCAATTCATCAAAGTAAAATATTGAATGTGAGACACCAATGATGGGGCACTGTTCCTCCCACTGACACCAATGATGGAGCACTATTCCTCCCACTGACACCAATGATGGGGCACTATTCCTCCCACTGATATCAATGATGGGGCACTATTCCTCCCACTGACACCAATGATGGGGCACTATTCCTCCCACTGATACCAATGATGGGGCACTATTCCTCCCACTGACACCAATGATGGGGCACTATTCCTCCCACTGATACCAATGATGGGGCACTATTCCTCCCACTGATACCAATGATGGGTCACTATTCCTCCCACTGACACCAATGAAGGGACACTATTCCTCCCATTGACACCAATGATGGGGCACTGTTCCTTCCACTGACACCAATGATGGGGCACTATTGCTCCCACTGACACCAATGATGGGGCACTATTCCTCCCACTGACACCAATAATGGGGCACTATTCCTCCCACTGATACCAATGATGGGGCACTATTCCTCCCACTGATACCAATGATGGGGCACCATTCCTCCCACTGACACCAATGATGGAGCACTGTTCCGCCCACTGACACCAATGATGGGGCACTATTCCGCACACTGACACCAATGATGGGGCATTATTTCTCCCACTGATACCAATGATGGGGCACTATTCCTCCCACTGACACCAATGATGGGGCATTATTTCTCCCACTGATACCAATGATGGGGCACTATTCCTCCCACTGACACCAATGATGGGGCACTATTCCTCCCACTGACACCAATGATGGGGCACTATTCCTCCCACTGATACCAATGATGGGGCACTATTCCTCCCACTGACACCAATGATGGGGCACTATTCCTCCCACTGACACCAATGATGGGGCACTATTCCTCCCACTGATACCAATGATGGGGCACTATTCCTCCCACTGATACCAATGATGGGGCACTATTCCTCCCACTGACACCAATGATGGGGCACTATTCCTCCCACTGATACCAATGATGGGGCACTATTCCTCCCACTGATACCAATTATGTATTTTTTTTCCTTCTCACTGACTACCAAGCCTATGGTTTTGTTCACTCCCATCAATGCCAGGGCATTTTTTTCTCCCACTGACCACAGTCTGGCCCCCCTAATGGGCAGTAAACTGGCCCTTTGTTTCAAAAGTTTGGTGACCCCTGGATTAGAGGAACTCCGCACTGGCCAGAAAGTGAAAAGTATACAATGTATTAGTGTGAAAATGTTCTCCTCTGAGCTCAGGAATGAAAATAAATTGTAAAATTTCATCCGAGGGAGATCATTTTGTCAATGAAAGCATTCTGCAATGTTTTCGTAGTTTCACAACATTGCTGTGTGCATTCTGGTGTTAGCCTGCAAAAACAAATTGTGAAAAACACCAAAAATAATGGAAAATGTAAGTACTAAATATCGTAAAACATAAATATTGAACAGATTCGGTAAATAACACATTTTCCATTGTAAATCCATGAGATATTATTATAATTGCTGTAATCTTTACTTGCATGTTGTTATTTTTTACTTTTATATTATTATATTTATATTTATATTATTCTTAGTATTTTTATTATTAGTATTATTAAATAGAAAAATTATTGTTAATATTATTATTATTATGCAAACCTCAAATGACCCTTTTGGAAAGTAGACAACCCAAGGATTTTGCAGAGAGGCATGCTGAGTCCATGGAACATTTTATTTTTTGCCACAAAGTTTTTGTATATGCCATTTTATTTTTTTTACACAAAATTGTCACTTTAATGATATATTGCTCATGCATGCCATGGGTATATGTGGAATAACACCCTGAAACACATTATCCTACTTCTTCTGAGTATGGGGATACCACATGTGAGAGACTTTTTGGCAGCCTAGCTACATACAAGCCCCTAAAATCCAATACCCACCTCCAGGTTTTCAATGACCACATTTCTCATATCACTTCCCCACTACCTATTACAGTTTCAGAGGCCCTAAAATGCCAGGATAGTACAAACATCCCCCCCCCCAAAAAAAGTCCCCTTTTTGGAAAGTAGACACCACAAGGATTTTGCAGAGAGGCATGTTGAGTCCATGGAACATTTTATTTTTTGCCACAAATGTTTAGACAATAACAATTTTTCTTTTTTTTACACAAAGTTGTCACTTTAATGATATGCTGCTCATGCATGCCATGGGTATAGGTGGAATAACACTTAAAAAAATATTCTGCTACTTCTCCCGAGTATGGGGATACCACACGTGAGAGACTTTTTGGCAGCCTAGCTACATACAAGCCCCCAAAATCCAATGACCACCTCCAGGCTTTCAAAGGACATATTTCCTCATATCACTTCCCCAATACCTATCATAGTTTTGGAGGCCCTAAAATGCCAGGATAGTACAAACACCCCCACCCCCCAAATGACCCCTTTTTGGAAAGTAGACACCCCAAGGATTTTGTAGAGAGGTATGTTGAGTCCATGGAACATTTTATTTTTTGCCACAAATATTTTGAAAATGATATATTGCTCATGCATGCCATGGGTATATGTGGAATAACACCCCAAAACACATTCTTCTACTTCTCCCGAGTATGGGGATACCACGTGAGAGACATTTTGGCAGCCTAGCTACATATGGGCCCCCAAAATCCAATGACCACCTCCAGGCTTTACAGATATATTTGTCACAGGGTTTTGAAAAAGAAAAAAAAAATAGAAAAAATGCATTTTTGTTTTCTTTCTTCCTTGTCAAAAAAAATGTGGCAACAAATGAGATCTGCAAAATACTCACCATGCCTCTTAGCAAATACCTTGGAGTGTCTACGTTCCAAAAAGGAGTAATTTGCAGGGGGGGAGGGGCAGAGGGGAGGGGCTTCTACTATCCTGGCATTTCAGGGCCAACATTAGAAGCTTATGCCACACTTCACCCACTCTTGCAGACCGAGCCTTTTTTGACACTTGGGGGTTTATTTACTAAAGCTGTAGAGTCATAATCAGACTCCCTTCTGCATAGAAACCAATCAGCTTCTAACCTCAGCTTGTTCAATGAAGCTTTGGCAATGAAACCTGGAAGCTGATTGGTTTCTATGCAGAAGGGAGTCTGATTTTGGACTCTCCAGCTTTAGTAAATAAACCCCTTTATGTTCACATAAAAAAACTGTTTTTTTTGCTAGAAAATTAATTTGAAACCCCAAACATTATATATTTTTTTAAAGCAGAGGTCCTAGAGAATAAAACGGTGAGCCTCCCCTTGTGTTAGTGCAGCCAGAGTGATGTAGGGGTACATCGCTGTGTCTGTAGCTGCCACCCGGCCAAAGTACATTGCGAGAGGGAGGGAGGGAAGCGATTAATATTATTATTTTTATTGATTATTATTAGTAGTAGTTGTAGTATTTATTATTATTATTATTATTCATTTTTTTATTTATTATTATTACTATTATTAGTATTAGTAGTAGTAGTACATAGTTACATAGTTAGTCTGGCTGAAAAAAGACAAAATCCATCCAGTTCAACCATTAAAAAAATATATATATATATAATCCTACACCCACAGTTGATCCAGACGAAGGCAGAAAAACCCAGCAAAGCACGATCCAATTTGCTCCTGCAGGGGAAACATTCCTTCCTGATCCCCTGAGAGGCAATCGGATATTCCCTGGATCAACTTTCCCTATAAATGTTATATCCAGTTATATTCTGTGTATCCAAGAAAGTACTAGTTATTATTATTATTATTATTAGTAGAAGTAGTAGAAGTAATATTTACTATTATTAGTATTAGTAGTAGTAGTAGTAGTATTTATTATTATTATTAGTAGTAGTAGTAGTAGAAGTAGTAGTATTTATTATTATTAGTTGTAGTAGTATTTATTATTATTAGTTGTAGTAGTAGAAGTAGTAGTAGTATTTATTATTATTAGTAGTAGTAGTAGAAGTAGTATTTATTATTATTATTATTATTAGTAGTAGTAGTAGTAGAAGTAGTATTTATTATTATTATTATTATTATTAGTAGTAGTAGTATTTATTATTATTATTATTATTATTATTAGTTGTAGTAGTAGAAGTAGTAGTAGTATTTATTATTATTATTATTATTAGTAGTAGTAGTAGTAGTAGTAGTAGTAGTAGTAGTATTTATTATTATTTTTATTATTTTATTATTTTTATTATTAATATTATTTTTATTAGTAGTAGTAAGTATTATTATTAATATTAGTAGTAGTAGTATTTATTATTATTATTATTATTAGTAGTAGTAGTAGTAGAAGTAGTATTTATTATTATTATTATTAGTAGTAGTAGTAGTAGTAGTATTTATTATTATTTTAATTATTATTATTAGTAGTAGTAGTATTTATTATTATTATAATTATTAGTAGTAGAAGTAGTATTTATTATTATTATTATTAGTAGTAGTATTTATTATTTTTTTATTATTATTATTATTATTAGTAGTAGTAGTTGTTGTATTTATTATTATTGTTATTAGTAGTAGTAGAAGTAGTATTTATTATTATTAGTAGTAGTAGTATTTATTATTATTATTAGTAGTAGTATTTATTATTATTAGTAGTAGTAGTAGTATTTATTATTATTATTATTAGTAGTAGTATTTATTATTATTAGTAGTAGTAGTATTTATTATTATTATTATTAGTAGTAGTAGTATTTATTATTATTATTAGTAGTAGTATTTATTATTATTAGTAGTAGTAGTAGTAGTAGTAGTAGTAGTAGTAGTAGAAGTAGTATTTATTATTATTAGTAGAAGTAGTATTTATTATTATTATTATTATTATTATTATTAGTAGAAGTAGTATTTATTATTATTATTATTAGTAGAAGTAGTATTTATTATTATTTTTATTATTATTATAATACAGGATTTATAAAGTGCCAGCAGTTTGCCTCTATCAGCTTTTTCCTGCCTCTGGCTCCATAAACATCCTGAGCTGCTGTGAGTTTGACTTCTTTTGTCTTTGGCACATAAAAGACGAGATGATTCACCGCCATTCCCAATAACTGCGATTATATAAAACCAGAGAATGATATCATGACAGATTGTAGCGAAATGTAAAATGTTGAAGCGTAAACATGGCTTTGGGAGCCTAACCGCATAAAGTGTCGCGCATATTCTGTCTGCGGATTCGCAGTTATTGTCTCGCTCGTAAAGCAGTCTTACGCCTCGTGAAAATAATTCTTCCCAGCTCCTAAAAAAAAGACCAGTCCTGCGACAGACACACGATGCGCCATCCTGTCGCTGAACGCCACCCACACCGTCTTTTTTTACGGTTGTCAGTTACTTATGTTTATGACCTGCTTTGTGACATGTGAAGTACCGCGCCAATCGGGAACTTACCCAAGTCAGTGCCGATTTTACAGCCGTCGTGTTATATGGAGCATTGTGTTCTCCGCCAATATATTTTTCTGTTATTTAAAACTCAGAGTTAAGAAATTTTTTATTTCATGTATTTATAGAGAGGCAACACAATTCCTTATTTCCTATTCGATTGTCTGAGGATTGGAGAACAAAAATTGTGGAAAAGCATGGACATTCTCAAGGTTACCAGTCCATCTCCACAGATCTGAATGTTCCTGTGTCCACTGTGCGCAACATTGTCAAGAAGTTTACAGCCCATGGCACTGTAGCTAATCTCCCTGGACGTGGGCGAAAGAGAAAACGTGATCAACGATTGCAACAAAGGATTGTTGGATGGTGGTTAAACAATGAAAAGGGATGCTATAATAGGAGATCCAGGAGGACCCCACTGCTGACACAAAAATATGGTAGAAGACCCAGGAGGACCCCACCGCTGACACAGAAATATGGTAGGAGAACCAGGAGGACCCCACCGCTGACACAGAAATATGGTAGGAGACCCAGGAGGACCCCACTGCTGACACAGAAATATGGTAGGAGACCCAGGAGGACCCCAATGCTGACACAGAAATATGGTAGGAGACCCAGGAGGACCCCACTGCTGACACAGAAATATGGTAGGAGACCCAGGAGGACCCACTGCTGACACAGAAATATGGTAGGAGACCCAGGAGGACCCCAATGCTGACACAGAAATATGGTAGGAGACCCAGGAGGACCCCAATGCTGACACAAAAATATGGTAGGAGACCCAGGAGGACCCCACTGCTGACACAGAAATATGGTAGAAGACCCAGGAGGGCCCCACCGCTGACACAGAAATATGGTAGGAGAACCAGGAGGACCCCACCGCTGACACAGAAATATGGTAGGAGACCCAGGAGGACCCCACTGCTGACACAGAAATATGGTAGGAGACCCAGGAGGACCCCAATGCTGACACAGAAATATGGTAGGAGACCCAGGAGGACCCCACTGCTGACACAGAGATATGGTAGGAGACCCAGGATGACCCCACCGTTGACAGAGAAATATGGTAGGAGACCCAGGAGGACCCCACTGCTGACACAGAAATATGGTAGGAGACCCAGGAGGACCCCACCGCTGACACAGAAATATGGTAGGAGACCCAGGAGGACCCCACCGCTGACACAGAAATATGGTAGGAGTCCCAGGAGGACCCCACTGCTGACACAGAAATATGGTAGGAGACCCAGGAGGACCCACTGCTGACACAGAAATATGGTAGGAGACCCAGGAGGACCCCAATGCTGACACAGAAATATGGTAGGAGACCCAGGAGGACCCCACTGCTGACACAGAAATATGGTAGGAGACCCAGGAGGACCCACTGCTGACACAGAAATATGGTAGGAGACCCAGGAGGACCCCAATGCTGACACAGAAATATGGTAGGAGACCCAGGAGGACCCCAATGCTGACACAAAAATATGGTAGGAGACCCAGGAGGACCCCACTGCTGACACAGAAATATGGTAGAAGACCCAGGAGGGCCCCACCGCTGACACAGAAATATGGTAGGAGAACCAGGAGGACCCCACCGCTGACACAGAAATATGGTAGGAGACCCAGGAGGACCCCACTGCTGACACAGAAATATGGTAGGAGACCCAGGAGGACCCCAATGCTGACACAGAAATATGGTAGGAGACCCAGGAGGACCCCACTGCTGACACAGAGATATGGTAGGAGACCCAGGATGACCCCACCGTTGACAGAGAAATATGGTAGGAGACCCAGGAGGACCCCACTGCTGACACAGAAATATGGTAGGAGACTCAGGAGGACACCACCGCTGACACAGAAATATGGTAGGAGAACCAGGAGGACCCCACCGCTGACACAGAAATATGGTAGGAGACCCTGTAGGACCCCACCGCTGACACAGAAATATGGTAGGAGACCCAGGAGGACCCCACCGCTGACACAGAAATATGGTAGGAGACCCAGGAGGACCTCACTGCTGACACAGAAATATGTTAGGAGACCCAAGTGGACATCACTGCTGATACAGAAATATGGTAGGAGACCCAGCAGGACCCCAATGCTGACACAGAAATATGGTAGGAGACACAGGAGGACCCCACTGCTGACACAGAAATATGATAGGAGACCCAGGAGGACACCACTGCTGACACAGAAATATGTTAGGAGACCCAAGTGGACATCACTGCTGATACAGAAATATGGTAGGAGACCCAGGAGGACCCCAATGCTGACACAGAAATTTGGTAGGAGACCCAGGAGGACACCACCACTGACACAGAAATATGGTAGGAGACCCAGGAGGACCCTACAGCTGACACAGAAATATGGTAGGAGACCCTGGAGGGCCCCACTGCTGACACAGAAATATGGTAGGAGACCCAGGAGGACCCCACTGCTGACACAGAAATATGGTGGGAGACCCAGGGGGACCTCACTGTTGACACAGAAATATGGTAGGAGACCCAGGAGGACCCCACTGCTGACACAGAAATATGGTAGGAGACCCAAGAGGACCCCACTGCTGACACAGAAATATGGTAGGAGACCCAGGAGGACCCCACCGTTGACACAGAAATATGGTAGGAGACCCAGGAGGACCCCACTGCTGACACAGAAACATAAAAATTCCAGATTGGAATTTTCCAAAACTTACCTGAGGAAGCCAATATCCTTTTGGCAGAATGTGCTGTGGACGGATGGAACGCAATTGCGGCTTTTTGGTAAAGTCCATCATTCTACTGTTTTCAGAAAAAGCAATGAGGCCTTCAAAGAAAAGAATCCAGTTCCTCCAGTCACATGGTGGGAGGTCACTGATGTTTTGGGGTTGCTTTGCTGATTCAGGCACTGGATGTCTTGAGCGTGTGCATGGCATTATGAAATCTGAAGACTACCAAAGAATTTTTGGGTGCCATGTAGGGCCCGGTGTCAGAAAGTTGGGTCTCTGTCAGAGGTCATGGGTCTTCCAGCAGGACAATAACCCAAAGCACAAGTCAAAAAGCCCCCAGAAATGGTTTCAGACAAAGCGCTGGAAAGGACTGAACTGGCCAGCAAGAGTCCAGATCTCACCCATGACCTGAGAAGAGGTGGATCAGGGAAAGAAGGAGGAACTAGGAGTGCCGGTGGGTTACCTGAGAAGAGGATGATTGGGGCAGAAGGGAGGGGCTAGAAGCATTAGCAAGGGACCCAAGAAGAGGAGGATTGGGGCAGGAGGAAGGAGCTAGGTTCACTGGTAGAAGATCTCAGAGGATCGGGGCAGGAGGGAAGAGTTAGGAGCGCCAGAGAGGAACCCGAGAAGATGAGGATCAGAGCAGGAGTAAGGGGCTAGGAGCACCGATGGGGAACCTGAGAAGAGGCGGATCGGGGCAGGAAGGAGGGGCTAGGAGCACCAGTGAAGGACCTGAGAAGAGGACTGGGGGAGGAGGAAGGGTCTGGGAGCACCAGTGGAGCACCTATGAAGAGGAGGATTGGGACCAGAGGGAGGGGCTAGGAGCACCAGCGAAGGACCTGAGAAGAAGAGGATTGGGGCAGGAGGGAGGGGCTCGGAACACCGGTGGGGGACTTGTGAAAAGGAGGATCGGGGCAGGAGGGAGGGGCTAGGAGCACTGGCGAGGGACCTGAGAAGAGGAAGATTAGGGCAGGAGGGAGGGGCTAGAAGCACTAGAGAAGGACCTAAGAAGAGGATTGGGGCAGGAGGGAGAGGCTAGTAGTGACGGTGGGAAACTTGAGAAGAGGAGGATTGGAGCAAGAGGGAAGAGGAGGATTGGAGCAGGAGGAAGGGGCTAGGAGCGCTGGTGGGGGACCTACAAAGAGAAGGATTGGAACAGGAGGGAAGGGCTAGGAGCACCTGCGAGGGACCCGAGAAGACGAGAATCAGAACAGGAGGAAGGGGCTAGGAGCGCTGGTGGGGGACCTGAGAAGAGAAGGATTGGGGCAGGAGGGAAGGGCTAGGAGCGCCGGTGGTGGACCTGAGAATAGGAGGATCGGAGCAGGAGGGAGGGGCTAGGAGCACCAGTGAGGGATCTGTGAAGTGGAGGACTGGAGCAGGAGGAAGGGTCTAGGAGCACCAGTGAGGGACCTATGAAGAGGAGGACCGGAGCAGGAGGAAGGGTCTAGGAGCGCTGGCGGGAGACCTGAGAAGATGAGGATCGGGCAGGATGAAGGGGCTAGACCCGAGAAGATGAGGATCGGAGCAGCAGGAAGGGTCTAGGAGTGCCAGTGAGGGACCCGAGAAGATGAGGACCGGAGCAGGAGGAAGGGTCCAGGAGCACCAGCGAGGGACCTGAGAAGAAGAGGATCAGAGCAGGAGGAAGGGTCTAGGAGCGCTGGAGGGAGACCTGAGAAGATGAGGACCGGAGCAGGAAGAAGGGTCTAGGAGCACCAGTGAGGGACCTGAGAAGAAGAGGATCAAATCAGGAGGAAAGGTCTAGGAGTGCTGGCGGGGGACCCGAGAAGATGAGGATCAGGGCTGTTCTGTACAAAATCATTACACAGCAGGTAAGTACGACATGTTTGTAATTGCCTTTGATATCACTTTCATCATTAAGATTTGGTGCCTCCTCTCCCTGTCTCTGCTGCCCTAGGCACAGGCCTACATGGGCAGACGTTGTCTCTGCTTCCATTTTGCATGGAGTTGGCCAAAAAAAAGTCACGTAATCTCTCTTCTTTCTTATCAAACTTTCAAAACTGTATCAAAAAGTAAACTGTGGGCCACGTCACCTCTTCCTTTCCGGGTGTCACAGACACTAACGCTCATTGCAGCCGCTCAGCTCATGGAATCACCGGGGACGCGGCTCATGAAAAGCGACAAACATTAACTTGGAGATGCTTTTCTGTGGAGCTGACAGATGTCAATCAAAGCTGAAAGGTTGTATAATTCCTGACTGTTTTGTCAGGCGCTGTCACCGCCAACCCAATCTTCTGGTATATATTAGCATACAGCCGGAGCGATGTCTATTTAATCATCCTCGCAATGTTTCCTTTGCAGAACAGAAAGTTTTTATCGATGTTGCTGAAGAAGTTCACAATATCGGGAACCGCAAAAAAAAAAAGACCCAAACACACCGTACGCTCCGATTAAAACATCATCTGCAACATAGAAGGAGGATCGGGGCAGAAGGGAGGGGCTAGGAGCACTGTCGAGAGACCTGAGAAGAGGAGGATCAGGGCAGGAGGGAGGGGCTAGGAGCGTCAGCGAGGGATGCGAGAAGAGGAAGAACAGGGCAGGAGGGAGGGGCTAGGAGTGTCAGCGATGGACCTGAGAAGAGGGTTGGGGCAGGAGGGAGGGGCTAGGAGCACTGGCGAGGGACCTGAGAAGAGGAGGATCAGGGCAGGAGGGAGGGGCTAGGAGCGTCAGCTAGGGATGCGAGTAGAGGAAGAACAGGGCAGGAAGGAGGGGCTAGGAGCGTCAGCTAAGGACCTGAGAAGAGGAGGATCAGAGCAGGAAGGAGGGGCTAGGAGCGTCAGCAAAGGACCTGAGAAGAGGATGATTGGGGCAGGAGGGAGGGACTAGGAGCTCCGGTAGGGGACCTGAGAAGAGGAGGATCGGAGCAGGAGGGAAGAGGAGGATTGGAGCAGGAGGGAGGGGCTAGGAGTGCTGGTGGGGGACCTGAGAAAAGAAGGATTGGGACAGGAGGGAGGGGCTAGGAGCACCAGTGAAGGACCCGAGAAGAGGAAGATTGGGGCAGGAAGGAGGGGCTAGGAGCATCAGCGAAGGACCTGAGAAGAGGAGGATTGGGGAAGGAGGGAGGAGCTAGGAGCGCCGGTGTGGAACCTGAGAAGAGGAGGAATGGAGCAGGAGGGAAGAGGAGATTGGGGCAGGAGGGAGGGGCTAGGAGCACCAGCGAGGGACCTGAGAAGATGTGGATCGGAACAGGAGGAAGGGGCTAGAAGCACTGGTGGGGGACCTGAGAAAAGAAGGATTAGGACAGGAGGGAGGGGCTAGGAGCACCAGCGAAGGACCCGAGAAGAGGAGGATTGGAGCAGGAGGAAGGGGCTAGGATTACCAGCGAGGGACCCAAGAAGAAGAGGATTAGATCAGGAGGAAGGGTCTAGGAGCACCAGGGAGGGACCCAAGAAGAGGAGGATTGGGGCAGGAGGGAGGGGCTAAGAGCACCGGTGGGGGACCTGAGAAGATGAGGATTGGAGCAGGAGGAAGGGTCTAGGAGCTCCAGTAGAAGACCTATGAAGAGAAGGATTGGGACAGGAGAGAGGGGCTAGGAGCACCAGCGAAAAAAAAAAAAGACCCAAACACTGTACGCTCCGATGAAAACATCATCTGCAACGCAGAACACCAAATTACGAATTATTTGTGAAGGGTGCAGACGTAGGTAAACGTAAAAATATTGTGCTGAGGGAAACACGGGGAGTGACCCTCCCTGACCTATCCTTACCGGACCCTTTCATCCCCTCCCAGCCCAGGACAATTTTCAGCTTTCAGCGCTGTTGCACTTTGACAATTTTTATCATTTTTTTCACATCATCACCGGGTTTTTTTTATATTTTTGCAAAATAAATGAAAAAAAGACCAAAAATTTAAAAATAAAGGGCAGTTGGGGGTGGAGGCAGCGGCAGATTTTTTTTGTATTGCAGTGCAGTGCTGCCATAGCGACACTGTAGTACTCTAGGAAGGTGATCTAGATTTGTTATTTTTCTTTCTTTTTTTTACACTGCGATTTCCTGGTACAGTAATGATCACTGCAACAGCAAGATTGCTTACTACTGTGATTGGCTACAGCTATCACATAGTACAGGGCCACTGTGCATCTCCTTGTACTATGTGATAACTGGATCATCACGATAGTAAGCAAGCTGTCAAGCTGAAAGCCATTCATGACAGATTTGTTTACATGTTATCATGTGATGGCTGCAACCAATCATAGCGATCACATGATAACATGTAAACAAATCTGATACCTGGTTGGGGAGCCTAATGTGAAGAGAAGGCGTCCTCCTACTACACCCGCTCAGAGCCCTAATAGTGGGGACAGAGGGCACCGAGCCAGGAGTGGCACAAGTTCCTGGTGGGTCTTGAGATGACTGTAGGCAGGTGATGACCCGGGAGACCAGGATGCAGGCCAGGTGCGGAGGCAGGAACGTAGGTGCAGCGGCAGGTAGGTATGGCGGCAGCCAGGATACAGGCCAGGTGCAGATGCAGGAACGTAGGTGCAGCAGAAGGTAGGTATGGTGGCAACCAGGATGCAGGCCAGGTGCGGATGCAGGAACATAGGTGCAGCAGCAGGTAGGTATGGCGGCAACCAGGATACAGGACAGGTGCGGCTGCAGGAACGTAGGTGCAGCAGAAGGTAGGTATGGCAGCAACCAGGATGCAGGCCAGGTGCGGATGCAGGAACGTAGGTGCAGCAGAAGGTAGGTATGGCGGCAACCAGGATGCAGGCCAGGTGCGGATGCAGGAACGTAGGTGCAGCAGAAGGTAGGTATGGCGGCAACCAGGATGCAGGCCAGGTGCGGATGCAGGAACGTAGGTGCAGCAGAAGGTAGGTATGGCGGCAGCCAGGATGCAGGCCAGGTGCGGATGCAGGAACGTAGGTGCAGCAGAAGGTAGGTATGGCGGCAGCCAGGATGCAGGCCAGGTGCGGATGCAGGAACGTAGGTGCAGCAGCAGGTAGGTATGGCGGCAGCCAGGATGCAGGCCAGGTGCGGATGCAGGAACGTAGGTGCAGCAGCAGGTAGGTATGGCGGCAACCAGGATGCAGGCCAGGTGCGGATGCAGGAACGTAGGTACAGCAGCAGGTAGGTATGGCGGCAACCAGGATGCAGGCCAGGTGCGGATGCAGGAACATAGGTACAGCAGCAGGTAGGTATGGCGGCAACCAGGGTACAGGCCAGGTGCGGATGCAGGAACGTAGGTACAGCAGCAGGTAGGTATGGCGGCAATTAGGGTACAGGCCAGGTGCGGATGCAGGAACGTAGGTGCAGCAGCAGGTAGGTATGGCGGCAACCAGGGTACAGGCCAGGTGCGGATGCAGGAACGTAGGTACAGCAGCAGGTAGGTATGGCGGCAACCAGGGTACAGGCCAGGTGCGGATGCAGGAACGTAGGTGCAGCAGCAGGTAGGTATGGCGGCAACCAGGATGCAGGCCAGGTGCGGATGCAGGAACGTAGGTACAGCAGCAGGTAGGTATGGCGGCAACCAGGATGCAGGCCAGGTGCGGATGCAGGAACGTAGGTACAGCAGCAGGTAGGTATGGCGGCAATTAGGGTACAGGCCAGGTGCGGATGCAGGAACGTAGGTGCAGCAGCAGGTAGGTATGGCGGCAACCAGGGTACAGGCCAGGTGCGGATGCAGGAACGTAGGTACAGCAGCAGGTAGGTATGGCGGCAACCAGGGTACAGGCCAGGTGCGGATGCAGGAACGTAGGTGCAGCAGAGTCAGACAAGCCGGGTCAGGATCAATCGGGCAGATCAGGTACACGGGAGCAGGCGAGCGGATGGTCAGGGATAAGCCGGGTCGGTGCAGGCGGAGTTCTTTCTCAGTCAGGTCAGATCAGATACAGGCATAACCACATGCTCACGCGCATGCGTACCGCCACGGCTGACAAGGATCTGGCTCCGGCAAGAGGATGAAAAAATTTTCCCACCTCCGTGGTGTCACTGGAAGGAAAAAATGTTCCTGTGTTGATGGCATCGCTAGAAGGAAACAAAAATGTCCTCCATCAGTGGTGTCATAGAAATTAATAAAATGTCTCAGGCTCGGTGGTGCCAACAGAAGGAAAAAATGGCCTGGTGGTGTCACTGGAAAGAAACACATCCATTTTGGTGGTGTCACTGGAAGGAAAAAATGTCCCTGCATCAGTGGTGTCAACGGAAGAAAAAAACGTCAATTTTTATGGTGTTACTGGAAGGAAGAAATGTCCAGGTTGGTGGCGTTACTGGAAGAAAAAATTTCCCTGCATCATTGGTGTCACTGGAAGGAAATACGTCCATTTTGGTGGTGTCACTGGAAGGAAGAAATGTCCATGTTGGTGGCGTTAGTGGAAGAAAAAATGTCTGCATCAGCGGTGTTACGGGAGGGAAAAAATACCCCATGCCGCCATGTTGATTGTGACATCATCAAGAGGCCCTCTGACTCTTCCTGGATCAGCCGGTGTACCGGATGGTAGGAGGGAAGCCTTTCCTGAGGGGGAAGATACACTTTAATGATGCTGCAGTCTCTCCTGTTAGTAAGGTGCCGGAGAAGAGAGTGGACAGAGTTCCCGATATGCCCCTCCCCCCCAAATATCAACACTAAACCCAGAAGACATGTTCCTTCTACCCCCCTCCCCCCATTTCCCCTATTCTGGTCCCAAGAGACAAGGACTGTGGCAGAGACTTGACCTCTAGCACTTCCTAGAGATAATGGTGTACAGCATGTGGGTTCTAGCAGTCCAAACACAAGTCTCTCAAGTCCAGACACAAGTTCCTCAAGTCGAGACACAAGTCCTTCAAGTCGAGATGCAAGTCCCTCAGGTCCAGAAACAAGTCCCTCAAGTCGAGACACAAATGCCTCTAGTCGAGACACAAGTCCCTCAAGTCCAGATGCAAGTCCCTCAAGTCCAGACACAAGTCTCTCAAGTCGAGATGCAAGTCCCTCAGGTCCAGAAACAAGTCCCTCAAGTCGAGACACAAATGCCTCTAGTCGAGACACAAGTCCCTCAAGTCCAGATGCAAGTCCCTCAAGTCCAGACACAAGTCTCTCAAGTCGAGATGCAAGTCCCTCAGGTCCAGACGCAAGTTCGTCAAGTCCAGACACAAGTCTCTCAAGTCGAGATGCAAGTCCCTCAGGTCCAGACGCAAGTTCCTCAAGTCCAGACACAAGTCCCTCAAGTCCAGACACAAGTTCCTCAAGTCCAGACATAAGTCTCTCAGGTCTAGACACATGTCCCTCAAGTCCAAACACAAGTCCCTCAAGTCCAGACACAAGTCGCTCAAGTCCAGACACAAGTCCCTCAAGTCCAGACACAAGTCGAGACACAAGTCTCTCAAGTCGAGATGCAAGTCCCTCAGGTCCAGACGCAAGTTCCTCAAGTCCTGACACAAGTTCCTCAAGTCCAGACCTAAGTCTCTCAGGTCCAGACGCAAGTCCCTCAAGTCCTCACACAAGTTCCTCAAGTCCAGACACAAGTCCCTCAAGTCCAGACAAATGTCCCTCAAGTCCAGACACAAGTCCCTCAAGTCCAGACACAAGTCCCTCAAGTCCAGACACAAGTCCCTCGAGTCCCCCTAGTCTTACTCTGAACACGTATATTACATCTGATATATTTCAAGGTTTTGTGCTGATGGAAATTTCTCATTCTTCTGCAAAGTAAATGGAAGCCTGATGTTATGTACGAGACTCCGTCCCCGACTCCTCGTGCTTCCCTTCTTGGCGGTGTTGTCAGCAGTGTTGTCAGCCTTGAAGAGCATAACAAAGCCTGTGCTCTGCAGATGTGGGATCCACCTACACTGTATTATAGAACGAAGTCACAATGAAGGTCACATGCTTGTTCTAGTCTCGGTGGCCTAGAAGATTGTTATTTGCTATTGTCATAATAACAACAATGGCATTGTATAGGAAATAATAACCACAATTATTATTATTATTATTATTATCATGACTACACACATAAGTAATGCATCCTCTAAAGAAAAATAACGTTTTACATTAAATGTTTTTTAAATAGATGATAATGCTAAGATCTGCTGTCCTTGACATACTATAGATCATGTATGAACTTGAAAAATAATACTAATAATAAAAATAATAATAATAATAGTAAGAATAATAAAGACAAAGATAAGAATAAAAAATACTACTACTACTAATATCAATAATAATAAAAATAATAAAGATAATAATAAAAATACTACTACAACTAATATCAATAATAATAATAAAAATAAAAATAATAATAATAAAGATAATAATAGAAATACTACTACTACTAATATCAATAATAATAATACTAATAATAATAAAGATAATAATAGAATTACTACTACTACTAATATCAATAATAATAATAAAAATAATAATAATAATAATAAAGATAATAATAGAAATACTACTACTACTAATATCAATAATAATAATAAAAATAATAATAATAATAAAGATAATAATAGAAATACTACTACTACTAATATCAATAATAATAAAAATAATAATAATAAAGATAATAATAGAAATACTACTACTACTAATATCAATAATAATAATAAAAATAATAATAATAAAGATAATAATAGAAATACTACTACTACTAATATCAATAATAATAATAAAAATAATAAAGATAATAATAAAAATACTACTACAACTAATATCAATAATAATAATAAAAATAAAAATAATAATAATAAAGATAATAATAGAAATACTACTACTACTAATATCAATAATAATAATACTAATAATAATAAAGATAATAATAGAATTACTACTACTACTAATATCAATAATAATAATAAAAATAATAATAATAATAATAAAGATAATAATAGAAATACTACTACTACTAATATCAATAATAATAATAAAAATAATAATAATAATAAAGATAATAATAGAAATACTACTACTACTAATATCAATAATAATAAAAATAATAATAATAATAATAAAGATAATAATAGAAATACTACTACTACTAATATCAATAATAATAATAAAAATAATAATAATAATAATAATAAAGATAATAATAGAAATACTACTACTACTAATATCAATAATAATAATAAAAATAATAATAATAAAGATAATAATAGAAATACTACTACTACTAATATCAATAATAATAATAAAAATAATAAAGATAATAATAAAAATACTACTACAACTAATATCAATAATAATAATAAAAATAAAAATAATAATAATAAAGATAATAATAGAAATACTACTACTACTAATATCAATAATAATAATACAAATAATAATAATAATAAAGATAATAATAGAAATACTACTACTACTAATATCAATAATAATAATAAAAATAATAATAATAATAAAGATAATAATAGAATTACTACTACTACTAATATCAATAATAATAAAAATAATAATAATAATAATAATAAAGATAATAATAGAAATACTACTACTACTAATATCAATAATAATAATAAAAATAATAATAATAATAATAAAGATAATAATAGAAATACTACTACTACTAATATCAATAATAATAATAATAATAATAATAATAACAATAATAATAATAATAATAATAATAATAAAAAAGATAATAATAGAAATACTACTACTACTAATATCAATAATAATAATAATAATAATAATAATAATCATTACTACAAGTAGTAGAAAGTATAGTAAGCAAAAAAATTTTGAATGGTATTAAAATTAAGTGCTTTCATTTTACCAACATTTTTGAGAACATTTTGGCAAATTCTGTCAGCATTTCTCCATTACTGCAACATGCATTGGAGTTTATGTGAAATTCAAAATAAAAATAATAATAATAATTATTATTATATGTAATAATTATAGTAAGCAAAAAAATTACAAGAACATGTTTAATGGTTGTAAAATTAATAGTTTTGCTAATATGTTTGCGAAAATTGTGATAAATGTTGCCAAAATGTCTCCATTACTGCAAAATGCATTGGTGTCTATGTGGAATTCAAAATAAAAATGATATAGTAATAATAATAATAATAATAAAGATAATAAAAATACTACTACTACTAATATCAATAATAATAATTATTACTACAAGAAGTAGAAAGTATAGTAAGCAAAAAATGACACAAACATGTTGAATGGTATTAAAATTAAGTGCTTTCATTTTACCAACATTTTTGAGAACATTTTGGCAAATTCTGTCAGCATTTCTCCATTAATGCGACATGCATTGGAGTAAACAAAATTCAGAAGCAACCAATTTATTCTCTAGGATCGTCTGCTTGAAAAAAAATAATAATGTTTGGGGGTTTTAAGAAATTTTCAAGACATAAAAAAAATGCTGAAACCACCAATTTATTCTCTAGGGCCTCTACTTTAAAAAAAATAATAATTTTGGGGGGTTTTAAGAAATTTTCTAGACATAAACAAAATTCAGAAGCCACCAATTTATTCTCTAGGATCGTTTGCTTAAAAAAAAAAATAATAATAATGTTTGGGAGTTTTAAGAATTTTTCAAGACATAAAAAAATGCAAAAAATACTAATTTATTCTGTAGGGCCTCTGATTAAAAGAAAAATATTATATATATATATATATATATATATATATATATATATATATATATAAAATGTTTGGGGGATTGAAGACATTATTTAGACATAAAAAATGCAAAAAAAAACACCAATTTAGTCTTCAGGGTCTTTGCTTTAAAAAAATATTTCATATTTGGGGGGTTTAAGACATTTTCTAGAACATAACAAAATGCAAACACCACCAATTCATTCTCTAGGGCCTCTGCTTTAAAAAAATATATAATGTTTGGGGGATTGAAGACAAAAACCACAAAAACCACCAATTTATTCTGTAGGGTCTCTGATTAAAAGAAAAAAAAAATATATATATAGACATACAAAAATGCAAAAAAACACCAATTTGGTCTCCAGGGTCTTTGCTTTAAAAAAATATTTCATATTTGGGGGTTTTAAGACATTTTCTAGGCATAAAAAAATGCAAAAACCACCAATTTATTCTGTAGGGCCTCTGATTAAAAGAAAAAAAAATATATATATATATAGAAATATATATATAAAATATATATATATATATAATGTTTGGGGGTTTGAAGGCATTTTTTAGACATAAAAAAATGCAAAAAAAAACACCAATTTAGTCTCCAGGGTCTTTGCTTTAAAAATAATGTCATATTTGGGGGTATTAAGACATTTTCTAGGCATACAAAAATGCAAAAACCACCAATTTATTCTGTAGGGCCTCTGATTAAAAGAAAAAAAAAAGTTAAAATATATATATATATATATATATATATATATATATATATATATATATATATATATATATAATGTTTGGGGGTTTGAAGACATTTTTTAGACATAAAAAATGCCAAAAAAACACCAATTTATTCTCCAGGGTCTTTGCTTTAAAAAATATTTCATATTTGGAGGTTTTAAGACATATATATATACAATGTTTGGGGGTTTGAAGACATTTTCTAGAACATAAAAAATGCAAACACCACCAATTTATTCTCTAGGGCCTCTGCTTTAAAAAAATATATAATGTTTGGGGGTATTAAGACATTTTCTAGACAAAAATGCAAAAACAACCAATTTATTCTCTAGGTCCTCTGCTTTAAAATAAATAAATAAATAAATAATAATGTTTGGGGGTTTAAGACATTTTCTAGACACACAAAAATGCAAAACCAACCAATTTATTCTCTAGGTCCTCTGCTTTAAAAAAAAATGTTTGGGGGTTTTAAGACATTTTCTAGACATAAAATAATGCAAAAAACCACCAATTTATTTTCTAAGGCCGCTGCTTTAAAAAAAAGTATACTGTATAATACGTTAAGCCATTTTTTAGCACAAAATACTGATTTTAAAATGTAAAAAAAAAGTGTTATAAATGGCTTGGGGCTGAAGTTTATTATAATATTCATTGTGTAATCATTTGTTATTAACCATTAGCTGCCCGGCCAATGGCCGTTTGGCGGCTTCAGATGTGTCTCTTCACTCCGGGTGCATGCCATTTGGCGTGCTCCCGCACATGCGCAGTTTGCGGTAATGCAGAGCGGCGCAGCAGTGCGATCTGTCACCGGCCGTGCACCTCGGACACGGCCGATGACAGATCCGAGTACCGGCTCCCGTTGCTGGTACCATGTGACCTGTGACCAATCACAGCAGGTCACATGACAGTTGTATACAATGGATGGCTTCATTCATGCCATCCATTGTATACTAGTGCCTAGCTGTGAATGGTCACAGCAGGTCACATGCACATGTCATGTGGTTAGCTGTGACCAAATCACAGCTAAGCACAAAAAAAAAAAAAAAAAAAAAGCTGAATGAATCGATTTCATTCAGGTAAATGCTTGCTTATAGCAAAGTAATTCTTTGCTATAAGCAAATTGTGTAAAAAAAAAACAAAAAAAAAAAACTGATCACTTCCCCAAAGTAGTACAATGTTACTATGGTAACATTGTACTACTTTGGTCATAGTAAAATATTTAAAAAAATATTTAAAAAAATGTAATAAAAAATTAAATATAATAAAAAAATTAAAAAAAATTAAAAATATATATATTTTTTTTTTTCATACTGTCACCAGTCAGTGTCCCTGTTAACCGCCATGCCAGTTATATGATGACGCTGTACTGCACTGGTGACTGTATGTAAAAAAAAAATAGTGAAAATAATTTTTTTAATTTTTTCATTTTCCAAAAAATTATGACAAAAAAAATACAACTTCAAAAAACTCACCATTCCTCTTATGAAGTACGTCGGACTGTCTACTCTGCAAAAAGGGATCATTTGGGGATATCTGTACTGTCCTGACATTTGGGGGATATCTGTACTGTCCTGACATTTGGGGATATCTGTATTGTTCTGACATTTGGGGGATATCTGTACTGTTCTGACATTTGGGGGGATATCTGTACTGTTCTGACATTTGGGGGATATCTGTACTGTCCTGACATTTGGGGGGATATCTGTACTGTTCTGACATTTGGGGGGATATCTATACTGTCCTGACATTTGGGGGGATATCTGTACTGTCCTGACATTTGGGGGGATATCTGTACTGTCCTGACATTTGGGGGGATATCTATACTGTCCTGACATTTGGGGGATATCTGTACTGTCCTGACATTTGGGGGATATCTGTACTGTCCTGACATTTGGGGGGATATCTGTACTGTTCTGACATTTGGGGGATATCTGTACTGTCCTGACATTTGGGGGATATCTTTCCTGTCCTGACATTTGGGGGATATCTGTACTGTTCTGACATTTGGGGGATATCTGTACTGTCCTGACATTTGGGGGATATCTGTACTGTCCTAACATTTGGGGGATATCTGTACTGTCCTAACATTTGGGGGATATCTGTACTGTCCTGACATTTGGGGGATATCTGTACTGTTCTGACATTCTTGGACCTCAAGAAATTAGATTGGCTGTCAGTACTTCAGGATTGATCAATATTCAGATCTATACCATAGTTTGTGAACTCTATAACTTTCCTACAGACTAAATAATAAGTCCTAATTTGGGTTATTATCACCAAAGACATGTAGCAGAATACATCTCGGCCTAAATTTATGAAGAACAATTATTTATTTGTAAACTTTTATAACAGAAACAAAGAAAAATGTGGTTTTTTTTCAAAATTTTTGTTTTTTTTTGTTGATTTAGCAAAAAATAAAAACCCCAGTGGTGATTAAATACCACCAAAAGAAAGCTCTAGTTGTGTGAAGAAAATGATAAATTTTAGTTTGGGTACAATGTTGTATGACCGCGCAATTGTCATTCAAAGTGTGAGAGCGCTGAAACGTGAAAAATGGCCTGGGCAGGAAGGGGAAAATTGCCCGGTATTGAAACGGTTAAACACAATTTTTTTTAATTTTTTTTATTTTTTACAGCATAAGAAAAAAAATGTACAAGGACCTATTAACAACAGAAGTACTTTTTTGATTTGAGTCCATCTCACCAATAAAAGGTATTTCCGCCAAGTTCTGAAATCCTGAAAATAATGACGTTTAACAACTTGTAACTTGCCTTCCGATGGGCAATTTGTTACTCGGCTAATGTATTTGTCGAACAATATCTGAAAAAAAAAACTTTATTCCCAAAAATGTGTTTGAGAACTTCTGCCAATTTTCCGCACATTCTTTAAATGCAAAACATGTCAGGGAGAGTTCTCAGGATGAGTAACGACGGCCTCATTAACGCACGCCCGACTTCTTCTCCTATATGTGTGCTGGATTGGGGATGGAATCCAATTATTTTTTTGTAAGGCTCCCTGCAGACCAATATACCAACATATGGCTCTTGATGTATCTTAAAACTGCGCGGCCCGTCCTCCAGATTCCGTAATGAACGGTTTTAACTGCCTGAGTGCTGACTGACGAAGTGTATATTGTCTCGCTCTCTGCATGTCAACTTGTAGTGTATGGCAATTACATTGCTAAAGCCCCGTCTATCAAAAACAACTGACTTTTTTTATTTTTATTTTTTTAATTTTTTTTATTTTTTTTTTTATTTTTTTTTTTTTTATTTTTTTTTTATTTATTTTTTTTTTTGTTCAATAAATTTGTATTGTTTTAAAAGTAATAAAAATAATAAAAACACAAAACAGCACAAACAGTGAAGATCTCATGTAGACAAATCGCACTCTAGGAGGGGGGTGCCGATTAACACACACTTAACCCCTTCACACCCTAAGGAAAAAAAACAAATCTTAACGCCTAAGCACAATCTCGCGACTTTGATGTATCTTAAAACTGCGCGGCTCGTCTTCCAGATTCCGTAATGAACGTTTTTAACTGCCTGAGTGCTGACTGACGAAGTGTATATTGTCTCGCGCTCTGCATGTCAACTTGTAGTGTATGGCAATTACATTGCTAAAGCCCCGTCTATCAAAAACAACTGACTTTTTTTTTTTTTTTTTTTTTATTTTATTTTTTTTTTTATTTATTTATTTTTTTGTTCAATAAATTTGTATTGTTTTAAAAGTAATAAAAATAATAAAAACACAAAACAGCACAAACAGTGAAGATCTCATGTAGACAAATCGCACTCTAGGAGGGGGGTGCCGATTAACACACACTTAACCCCTTCACACCCTAAGGAAAAAAAAGAAATCTTAACGCCTAAGCACAATCTCGCGACTTTGATATATCTTAAAACTGCGCGGCCCGTCTTCCAGATTCCGTAATGAACGTTTTTAACTGCCTGAATGCTGACTGACGAAGTGTATATTGTCTCGCGCTCTGCATGTCAACTCGTAGTGTATGGCAATTACGTTGCTAAAGCCCCGTCTATCAAAAACAACTAACTTTTTTTTCTCTTTTTTTCCTTTTTTTCCTTTTTTTCCTTTTTTTTCCATTTTTTTCTTTTTTTTTCTTTTTTTTCCTTTTTTTTTCTTTTTTTCCTTTTTTTCCTTTTTTTCCTTTTTTTTCTTATTTTTTTTTCTTTTTTCTTTCTTTTTTTCCTTTCTTTTTTTTTTGTTCAATACATTTGTGTTGTTTTAAAATTAATACAATTTAAAAAAAAAACACAAAACAGCACAAACAGTGAAGCTCTCATGCAGAAAATTTTTTTTTTTGAATTTTTTAATTTTTTAATTTTTTTTTTTTGTTCAATAAATTCGTATTGTTTTAAAAGTAATAAAAATAATAAAAACACAAAACAGCACAAACAGTGAAGCTCTCATGCAAAAAAATCGCATTCTAGGATGTGGGTGCCGATTAACACACACCTAACCCCTTCACGCCCTAAGGAAAAAAAAAAAAAATCTTAACGCTTAAGCACAATCTCGCGACTTTGATGTATCTTAAAACTGGGCGGCTCGTCTTCCAGATTCCGCAATGAACGGTTTTAACTGCCTGAGTGCTGACTGATAAAGTGTATATTGTCTCGCGCTCTGCATGTCAACTCGTAGTGTATGGCAATTACATTGCTAAAGCCCCGTCTATCAAAAACAACTGACTTTTTTTTCATTTTTACTTTTTTTATTTTTGAAAATTTTTTTTATTTTTTTTATTTTTTTTTTTTTTTTTTTGTTCAATAAATTTGTATTGTTTTAAAAGTAATAAAAATAATAAAAACACAAAACAACAAACAGTGAAGCTCTCATGAAGAAAAATCGCACTCTAGGATGGGGGTGCCGATTAACACACACTTAACCCCTTCACGCCTAAGGAAAAAAAAACAAATCTTAACGCCTAAGCACAATCTCGCGACTTTGATGTATCTTAAAACTGCGCGGCCCGTCTTCCAGATTCCGTAATGAACGTTTTTAACTGCCTGAATGCTGACTGACGAAGTGTATATTGTCTTGCGCTCTGCATGTCAACTCGTAGTGTATGGCAATACATTGCTAAAGCCCCGTCTATCAAAAACAACTAACTTTTTTTTCTCTTTTTTTCCTTTTTTCCTTTTTTTTCCATTTTTTTTTCTTTTTTTCTTTTTTTTCTTTTTTTTTCCTTTTTTTTTCTTTTTTTCCTTTTTTTCTTTTTTTCCTTTTTTCTTTTTTTTCTTATTTTTTTTTCTTTCTTTTTTTTCCTTTCTTTTTTTTTGTTCAATACATTTGTGTTGTTTTAAAATTAATACAATTAAAAAAAAAACACAAAACAGCACAAACAGTGAAGCTCTCATGCAAAAAAATCGCATTCTAGGATGGGGGGTGCCGATTAACACACACCTAACCCCTTCACGCCCTAAGGAAAAAAAAAAAACAAATCTTAACGCTTAAGCACAATCTCGCGACTTTGATGTATCTTAAAACTGCGCGGCTCGTCTTCCAGATTCCGCAATGAACATTTTTAACTGCCTGAGTGCTGACTGACGAAGTGTATATTGTCTCGCGCTCTGCATGTCAACTTGTAGTGTATGGCAATACATTGCTAAAGCCCCGTCTATCAAAAACAACTAACTTTTTTTTTTTCCTTTTTTTTTCTCCTTTTTTTTTTTTCCTTTTTTTCTTTTTTTAATTTTTTTTTCTTTTTTTTTTGTTCAGTAAATTTGTATTGTTTTAAAAGTAATAAAAATAATAAAAACACAAAACAGCAAACAGTGAAGCTCTCATGCAGAAAAATCGCATTCTAGGATGGCAACTTGTAGTGTATGGCAATTACATTGCTAAAGCCCCGTCTATCAAAAACAACTGACTTTTTTTTCTTTTTTTTTCCTTTTTTTTTTTTATTTCTTTTTTTATTTTTTTCCTTTTTTTTTTTTTCTTTTTTTTCTTTTTTCCTTTTTCTTTCTTTTTTTTGTTTAACAAATTTGTATTGTTTTAAAAGCAATAAAAATAATAAAAACAGAAAACAGTGGAGCTCTTGCAGAAAAATCGCACTCTAGGATGGGGGTGCCGATTAACACACACTTAACCCCTTCACGCCTAAGGAAAAAAAACAAATCTTAGCGCCTAAGCACAATCTCGCGACTTTGATGTATCTTAAAACTGCGCGGCTCGTCTTCCAGATTCCGTAATGAACGGTTTTAACTGCCTGCATGCTGACTAACGAAGTGTATATTGTCTCGCGCTCTGCATGTCAACTTGTAGTGTATGGCAATACATTGCTAAAGCCCCGTCTATCAAAAACAACTTCTTTTTTTTTCTTTTTTTTCCTTTTTTTCTTTTCTTTTCTCTTTTTTCTTTTTTTTTTCTTTTCTTTTTTTTTCTTTTTTTCTTTCTTTTTTGTTCAACTTGTAGTGTATGGTAATTACATTGCTGAAGCCCCGTCTATCAAAAACAACTAACTTTTTTTTTCTCATTTTTTCTTTTTTTTTTCATTTTTTTTCTTTTTTTTGTTCAATAAATTTGTATTGTTTTAAAAGTAATAAAAATAATAAAAACACAAAACAGTAAACAGTGAAGCTCTCATGCAGAAAAATCGCACTCTAGGATGGGGGTGCCGATTAACACACACTTAACCCCTTCGCGCCTAAGGAAAAAAAACAAATCTTAGCGCCTAAGCACAATCTCGCGACTTTGATGTATCTTAAAACTGCGCGGCCCGTCTTCCAGATTCCGTAATGAACGTTTTTAACTGCCTGAGTGCTGACTGACGAAGTGTATATTGTCTCGCGCTTTGCATGTCAACTTGTAGTATATGGCAATTACATTGCTAAAGCCCCGTCTATCAAAAACAACTAACTTTTTTTTTTTTCCTTTTTTTTCTCCTTTTTTTTCTTTTTTTTTTTTTTAATTTTTTTTTCTTTTTTCTTTCTTTTTTTTTTGTTCAATAAATTTGTATTGTTTTAAAAGTAATAAAAATAATAAAAACACAAAACAGCAAACAGTGAAGCTCTCATGCAGAAAAATCGCACTCTAGGATGGCAACTTGTAGTGTATGGCAATTACATTGCTAAAGCCCCGTCTATCAAAAACAACTAACTTTTTTTTCTTTTTTTTTCCTTCTTTTTTTTTTATTTATTTATTTATTTATTTTTTTTTCATTTTTTTTTATTTCTTTTTTTTCTTTTTTCCTTTTTCTTTCTTTTTTTTGTTTAACAAATTTGTATTGTTTTAAAAGCAATAAAAATAATAAAAACAGAAAACAGTGGAGCTCTTGCAGAAAAATCACACTCTAGGATGGGGGTGCCGATTAACACACACTTAACCCCTTCACGCCTAAGGAAAAAAAACAAATCTTAGCGCCTAAGCACAATCTCGCGACTTTGATGTATCTTAAAACTGCGCGGCTCGTCTTCCAGATTCCGTAATGAACGGTTTTAACTGCCTGAATGCTGACTGACGAAGTGTATATTGTCTCGCGCTCTGCATGTCAACTCGTAGTGTATGGCAATACATTGCTAAAGCCCCGTCTATCAAAAACAACTTCTTTTTTTTTCTTTTTTTTCCTTTTTTTCTTTTCTTTTCTTTTCTCTTTTTTCTTTTTTTTTTCTTTTCTTTTTTTCTTTCTTTTTTGTTCAACTTGTAGTGTATGGTAATTACATTGCTGAAGCCCCGTCTATCAAAAACAACTAACTTTTTTTTTCATTTTTTTTCTTTTTTTTGTTCAATAAATTTGTATTGTTTTAAAAGTAATAAAAATAATAAAAACACAAAACAGTAAACAGTGAAGCTCTCATGCAGAAAAATCGCACTCTAGGATGGGGGTGCCGATTAACACACACTTAACCCCTTCGCGCCTAAGGAAAAAAAACAAATCTTAGTGCCTAAGCACAATCTCGCGACTTTGATGTATCTTAAAACTGCGCGGCTCGTCTTCCAGATTCCGTAATGAACGTTTTTAACTGCCTGAGTGCTGACTGACGAAGTGTATATTGTCTCGCGCTCTGCATGTCAACTTGTAGTGTATGGCAATTACATTGCTAAAGCCCCGTCTATCAAAAACAACTAACTTTTTTTTTTTCTTTTTTTTTTTTTTTTTCCTTTTTTTCTTTTCTTTTTTCTTTTACTTCTTTTTCTTTTTTTCTTTTTTTTTCTTTCTTTTCTTTTTTTTTCTTTTTTTCTTTCTTTTTTTTTTTGTTCAATAATCTTGCATTGTTTTAAAAGTAATAAAAATAATAAAAACACAAAACAGCACAAACAGTGAAGCTCTCATGCAGAAAAATCGCACTCTAGGAGGGGGGTGCTGATTAACACACACTTAACCCCTTCACGCCCTAAGGAAGAAAAAAAAAATCTTAATGCCTAAGCACGATCTCGCGATTTTGACCCGTGTTAGTAAAACCGTTGATATCATCGCAATTACTTTGTGCATCCAGGTGGATTATACCGCCATTGTTTTCAGGACAAACTGGGCTTTCATTTGGTGGTGAATGGTAATGGATATCTTCTGATTTTTTTTTATCATCATCAAAGGAAAGCTGGCCCAAAATATAAAAAAAAAAAGTTAAATTTCTTGGGCACAAGCTGGAATTGTTTATCTGAAATTTAAAGCGGTTATAAACGTAAATTAAAAAAAAAAAAAAACAAAACATGATATACGTACCTGGTCTGTGCAATGGTATTGCAGAGAGCGGCAGAAATCCAACTCTTCTTGGACCCGCTGCCAGCGCCCCTTGCTCCTCCTCTCTGTCCAGTGCCACCATAGGAAGCCCTTCCTATGAGGGCACTTGTAAGGGCTTGCTCCCGAGCCACGCTTTTTGTGTCCCTAGACGCAGGCAGTGGGACTTGGCCCTGCCCCCACACTCACTTCGTCACTGGCTTTGATCGATAGAAGCAGGAGCCTCAGGCAAAGCCTGCAAGATCAGGAAATGAGGGGAGAGAAGAACTGCAGACGGGCGCAGCACTGGATCAAATGAGGACTCAAGGAAAGTATAAGGTGGTGAGGGGGAGAGATTGTTGCCTAAGCATTTTTTTATTCTTGTGTTATCACGCAGAATTTCACGTTTGCTCTTTGTTCTAACTTGTCCATAATAGCAGACGTGGTAACGCATGTGGTAAGAATACCCACATGGATGAAAAATATATTTGAAATATATTTTAAAAATATTCTTCCCCAAAATATTAACATATATTTGAAATACTACAATTTTGGTCATATTCAATATATTTCAAAATATATTAAAAAAACAAAAACAATAATAATAATAAATATATAGATACAGTGGGGCAAAAAAGTATGTAGTCCCCACCAATTGTGCAAGTTCTCCCACTTACAAAGATGAGAGAGGCCTGTAATTGGCATCATAGGGAGACCTCAACTATGAGAGACAAAATGAGAAAACAAATCCAGACAATCACATTGGCTGATCTGGAAAGAATTTATTTGCAAATTATGGTGGAAAATAAGTATTTGGTCACCTACAAACAAGCAAGATTTCCGGCTCTCACAGACCTGTACCTTCTTCTTTAAGAGGCTCCTCTGTCCTGCACTCATTACCTGTATCAATGGCACCTGTTTGAACTTGTTATCAGTATAAAAGACACCTGTCCACAACCTCAAACAGTCACACTCCAAACTCCACTATGGTGAAGACCAAAGAGCCGTCGAAGGACACCAGAAACAAAATTGTAGACCTGCACCAGGCTGGGAAGACTGAATCTGCAATAGGCAAGCAGCTTGGTGTGAACAAATCAACTGTGGGAGTAATAATTAGAAAATGGAAGACATACAAGACCACTGATAATCTCCCTCGATCTGGGGCTCCACACAAGATCTCACCCCGTGGGGTCAAAATGATCACAAGAACGGTGAGCAAAAATCCCAGGACCACACGAGGGGACCTAGTGAATGACCTGCAGAGAGCTGGGACCAACGTAACAAAGGCTACCATCAGTAACACACTACGCCGCCAGGGACTCAGATCCTGCAGTGCCAGACGTGTCCCCCTGCTTATGCCAGTACATGTCCGGGCCCGTCTGAAGTTTGCTAGAGAGCATTTGGATGATCCAGAAGAGGATTGGGAGAATGTCATATGGTCAGATGAAACCAAAATAGAACTGTTTGGTAGAAACACAACTCGTCGTGTTTGGAGGAGAGAGAATGCTGAGTTGCATCCAAAGAACACCATACCTACTGTGAAGCATGGGGGTGGCAACATCATGCTTTGGGGCTGTTTCTCCGCAAAGGGACCAGGACGACTGATCCATGTACAGGACAGAATGAATGGGGCCATGTATCGTGAGATTTTGAGTGCAAATCTCCTTCCATCATCAAGGGCATTGAAGATGAAACGTGGCTGGGTCTTCCAACATGACAATGATCCCAAACATACCGCCCCGGGCAACAAAGGAGTGGCTTCGTAAGAAGCATTTCAAGGTCCTGGAGTGGCCTAGCCAGTCTCCAGATCTCAACCCCATAGAAAACCTTTGGAGTGAGTTGAAAGTCCATGTTGCCCAGCGACAGCCCCAAAACATCACTGCTCTAGAGGAGATCTGCATGGAGGATGGGCCAACATACCAGCAACAGTGTGTGCCAACCTTGTGAAGACTTACAGGAAACGTCTGACCTCTGTCATTGCCAACAAAGGATATATAACAAAGTATTGAGATGAACTTTTCATATTCACCAAATACTTATTTTCCACCATAATTTGCAAATAAATTCTTTCCAGATCAGCCAATGTGATTGTCTGGATTTGTTTTCTCATTATGTCTCTCATAGTTGAGGTCTCCCTATGATGCCAATTACAGGCCTCTCTCATCTTTGTAAGTGGGAGAACTTGCACAATTGGGAGCTGACTAAATACTTTTTTGCCCCACTGTAAATACTGTATAATAATAATAATAATAAATATACTGCATGTTAAAATGAGTTTTTATTACAAAATATATGAAAAGTATTTTTTAAAAATACATTTCAAATATACTGTATGTCTTTAAAAATACAATTATAAGTTAAAATGACTTGTTTATATGTTTAAAAAATCTGAAGACTATATTTAAAAAAAATATGTTTCATATATTTTGTAATATACAAAAACGCATTGCAACATACAGTATATATATATTATTATTATACAGTATTTATATAGCGCCAAAAGGTTTGCTCAGCGCTGTATATTATAGTGGGGACAGTACATGAGACAATACAGTAACAACACAATACACGAGGGGTTCGAGGGCCCTGCTCCTTGGAGCTTACAATCTAGGAGGGAGGGGATAGTGGCAAAGGAGGAAGTGGCTGTAGGGGATGGAGTGGTAGGAGGAGTGGAGGAGATCGGCAGTTAGGTGAGGGTGGGGTAGGCTTTCCTGAAAAGATGGGTTTTCAGGGTGCGCCAAAAGTTGAGGAGGGTAGGTGATAGTCTGATGGATTGGGGTAGTGAGTTCCAGAGGATGGGGGAAGTCCTGGAGAAGTCCTGCAGTCGGGCGTGGGCGAGCTAGAAAGTAGGAGGTGTTGTGAGGAGCGAAGATTACGGGTTGGGTGGTATTTGGGTATCAGGTCGGTGAGGTAATTTGGGGCAGTGTTGTGAATGGCTTTGTACGTCAGAGTTAGTAGTTTGAATTTGATGAGTTGGGCAATCAGAAGCCAGTGGAGGGAGAGGCAGAGGGGGGAGGCAGATACGTAGCGGTTGGTGAGGTGGATGAGTCTGGCCCAGGGGCGGACTGACAACTCATGGGGCCCCCGGGCAATAGGGGATCATGGGGCCCCTGTGTCCTTGCCCAAACTCAAAAAAGCCTATGAAATAGGTACCAGGGGCATCTCATGGGGCCCCCTACTGACCCCGGGCCCTCGAGCAGTGCCCGAGTTTCCAAATGGTCAGTCCGCCCCTGGTCTGGCCGCTGAGTTCCGGATAGACTGAAGCCGGGATAGCCTGTGTTGGGGTAGGCCGGTGAGGAGGGAGTTGCAGTAGTCCAGACGGGAGATAAGGGAGTGAATGAGTTGTTTAGTAGTGTCTGGGGTTAGGAACGGACGTATTTTGGAGATGTTGAGGAGGTGGAGCCTGCATGAGTTTGCCAACGATTGGACATGGAGTTGGAAGGACAGATTGGAGTCTAGAGTGACACCTAGGACTTTGGCTTGCGGGGTGGGACTGATGGTGGCGTTGTTGGTCGGGATGGAGAGGGGGGGGGGGGCGTGGGCTGGGGGGAAAACTAGGAGCTCGGTTTTTGAAAGGTTCAGTTTGAGGAAGTGGAGTGACATCCAGTCTGATATGTCGTTCAGCAGGTGGGTGATACGGGCGAAGACTGAAGGGGTGAGGTGAGGGGTGGAGAGGTAAATTTGCGTATATATATATATATATATATATATATTATACACTGCATGTTGAAATGCATTTTTTATATATTACAAAAAATATATTTTTTAAATATATTCTCCAGATTTTTTTTTAACATATAAAAAAGTAATTTTAATATATATTTGTAAATGCATTCCAAAAATTTAGATTTGTATTTTTAAAGAGGGTCCTACCCACAGGGAAGAAAAATATATTTGAAATATATTTTAAAATATTCTTCCCAAATATATTGACATATATTTGAAATACTACAATTTTGGCCACATTCAATATATTTCAAAATACATTTAAATACATATAAATATATATATATATATATATACACTGCATGTTGAAATTCGTTTTTTTTATATATATATTACAAATTATATGAAAGATATTTTTAAAAATATATATTTTTAAAATATATTCCTTAGATTTTTTTAACATATACAGAAGTAATTTTATCATATATTTTTACATATATTTGTAAATGCATTCCAAAAATGTAGAATAAATGTATTTTTAAAGACATACAGTATATTTGAAAAGGTATTTTTTAAAAATGTTTCATATATTTTGTAATAAAAAAGCATTTCAACATACAGTATGTGTGTATATATATATATATGTATATGTGTGTATATATATATATATATATATATATATATATATATATATGTATATGTATGTATATATATATATATATATATACATACATATACATATATATATATATACACACATACTGTATGTTGAAATGCTTTTTTTATATATATTACAAACTATACGACAAATATTTTTAAAAATATATATTTTTTAAATATATTCTTCAGATTTTTTTTTAAATATAAATAGTCATTTTATCATATATTTTTACATATATATTTGTCCATATTCCAAAAATGTAGATTAAATGTATTTAAAGACATACAGTATATTTGAAAATGTATTTTTAAAAAATGTTTTCATATATTTTGTAATAAAAACGCATTTCAAATATATATATATATATATATATATATATATATATATATATATATATATATATATTGAAATATATTTTTAGATATATTAAATATGGCCAAAATTGTACCATTTCAAATATATGTCAATATATTTGGGAAGAATATTTTTTAAATATATTTCAAGTATATTTTTCTTCCATGTGCGAAGGGTATGGTAAATATGTCCCATTTACCAGCCCCTTCCTTTCCTGAATGAACACAATGAGTGATTGGTATTAATCACTTACTGTGTTCATTCGTAACTTGGGAGGGGGGGTTCGGGGGGAGGGGGGGGCTTTCAGTTTGGCTATATGGAGCCCCATGGTTTCTAACAGCAGCATCGCATTGCATCTCTCTCAATGGTGCAAAGTAGAGTTTACTTGCACTTTAACCACTCGCCTGCCCCGCCCCATAACAGATGTACTGCCACAGGGCGGCTTTGCTGTGCTTTTGCATTTCAGGGTAGGGGGTACACACGCACATGCGCTGCCCTGCCTGCACTGCTATTGGCTCTTGAGGATGTCAATCACAGGCTCCCAGCGATTTTTTTTGCCCGGGACTTGTTGATCATCAGTGAAGCTGAGAGAGGAGAGATCTGTGTGTAAAGAACACAGATCTTTCTCCTGCCAGCAAGGACGTGCTGCTTTGTATCTCTCTGCTCAGCATGTCTCCCTAGTAAACCAGCACACAGTTAACCCTTTGATCTCCCCTTATGTTAACCCCTTCCTGCCCAGTGCCATTAGTACAGTGTCAGTGCTTTTTATTAGCACTGATCACTGTATTGGTGTCACCGGGGACGTCAGTGACACAGAGTCAGTCAGTCCCCGCAAAAAATGGTCCTAAATGGTCATTTATTTCTGTTTATGCGGCAAAAAATAAAAACCGCTGAAAGAAAGTTCTATTTGTGGGGGAAAAATTTCATTTGGGTGCAGCATTGCATGACCGCACAATTGTCAGTTAAAGTAACGCAGCGCCGTATCGCACAAAATGGCCTGGTCAGGAAGGGGGGGGAAATCCTCTGGAGGGTGAGGGGCAGGGGCGGACTGACAACTCATGGGGCCCCCGGGCAATAGGGGATCATGGGGCCTCTGTGTCCTTGCCCAAACTCAAAAAAGCCTATGAAAAAGGTACCAGGGGAATCTCATGGGGCCCCCTACTGACCCCGGGCCCTCGGGCAGTGCCCGAGATTCCAAATGGTCAGTCCGCCCCTGGCGAGGGGTTAATATACAGACTGTATAATATAGATGGCAGCAGGGCCCTGGATAAGGGGGTACCACTGGTCCTCCTCTATAGGGATCAGGCCAGCAGGTGGGCCAAGGCAGCTGGATGAATCAGATGGGCACAGGGAGGGTGATCGGCATGATGGGGGGGCGATTACTGGAACTGATCCCCCGTATGGCTCTCTCTGCAGCAGCTGAAAACTGACGTGTTCTCCTCTCCCTCCCATTGGTTTTCAGCTGCTGCAGAGAGAGCCATACAGGGGATCGGTTCCAGTAAATTCCCCCTCCACCCCACCCACCATGCCGATCACCCTCCCTGTGTCCATCTGATTCACTCAGCTGCCTGGGCCCCCACAGTACCGGCTTCCCTCCTCTCCTTCCCACCGGCAGCTGCAAGCACACAATAGGATCCTTCAATGTGGAGAGTGGGGAAAGGGTTCCATAAATATGTCAAAATTTAACCAGCCCCTTCCTTTCCTGAATGAACACAGTGAGTGATCGGTACCAATCGCTCACTGTGTTTATTCGTAAACTGAAGCATAGTAAACTGTGTGTGTTTTTTTGAAGAGCCCATAAGGAAGAGAAATATATTTCCAATATATTTAGAAAAAAAAATTATACATGTAACATATAATTATTATTATTATTAATATACAGGATTTTTCAGCACTTTACAGTATAAAGGGAGACAATACAGCAACAATACAGTTCAATACAAGAGGGATAGGAGGGTCCTGATCCTGGGAGCTTACAATCTAATTTGCAATATATTGGTCTACAGGAATATATTTTAACATGTATTCCAAAAATGTAAATTAAAATATATTTTCCAGATATTTTTGAACATCTAAAAAAAATGCATTTAAAAATAGATTTTTAAATATACTTGTAAGTGCATTCCAAATGACATTTTGAAATGTATATTTCGGCACGTGTTCTGAAGATATTTTTAAATTTCAATGATTTTTAATAGTTTATAAACATTTAAAAAAACAGGAGCAACAAGACACGCCCATGCAGAGGCCATCAATTGCACATAAAAAAAACAAAATTTTTTTTAATAATATATTCACAAATATATTTTTGAAATATGTTGAATATATATTAAATGCATTTTACCATACAGTATGTAGTATGAAGTATATATATATATATATATATATATATATATATATATATATACATGCCCACGCAGAGGCCATCAATTGCACATAAAAAAACTGAATATCTGAATATATTTTTAATAACATATTCACAAATATATTTTTGAAATATATTGAATATATATAAAAATGCATTTCACCATACAGTATGTAGTATATATATATTGAAATATATTGAATACGGCCAAAATTATAGTATTTCAAATATATGTCAATATATTTGGGAAGAATATTTTTAAAATATATTTCAAATATATTTTTCTTCCATGTGGGGGGGGGGGGGGCCTGTCAGGTTGGCTGTATGGGGCCCCGTGGTTTCTAACAGCAACCCTATACAAGTAAATCTCCATTTTGAAATATACTGAATACGGCCAAAATTGTAGTATTTGAAATATATGTAAATTCTAACATATATTTTTACTATTTGTAAATGCATTTCGGAAATGTAGGTTAAATGTATTTCTAAAGACATACAGTGTATTTGAAAATGTATTTTAAAAAATATTTTTCATATATTATGTAATTAAAACACATTTCAACATACAGTATATATATATATATATATATATATATATATATATATATACATTTTGTAATTAAAATATATTTTGAAATATATTGAATATGGGCAAAATTATAGTATTTCAAAGATATGTCAATATACTTGGGAAGAAAATGTTTTAAATATATTTCAAATATATTTTTCTTCCATGTGGGGGGGGGGGGGCCCTGTCAGGTTGGCTGTATGGGGCCCTGTGGTTTCTAACAGCAACCCTATACAAGTAAATCTCCATTTTATATATATATTATTTTTTTAATTGAAATATATTTGGAATATATTGAATACGGCCAAAATTGTAGTATTTGAAATATATGTCAATTCTAACATATATTTTTACTTATATTTGTAAATGCATTTCGAAAATGTAGATTAAATGTATTTCTAAAGACATACAGTGTATTTGAAAATGTATTTTAAAAAATATTTTTCATATTTTGTAATTAAAATGCATTTCAACATACAGAGTATATATATATATATATATATATATATATATATATATATATATATATATATATATATATAATTATTATTTTTTATTTGAAATATATTTGAAATATATTGAATACGGCCAATTTTAATTTTATAATTAAAACGCATTTCAACATACAGTATATATATATATATATAATTTTTTATTTGAAATATATTGAATACGGCCAATTTTAATTTTGTAATTAAAACGCATTTCAACATACAGTGTATATATATATATATTATTTTTTTAATTGAAATATATTTGAAATATATTAAATACGGCCAAAATTGTAGTATTTGAAATATATGTCAATTCTAACATATATTTTTACTTATATTTGTAAATGAATTTTGAAAATGTAGATTAAATGTATTTCTAAAGGCATACAATATCTTTGAAAATGTATTTTAAAAAATATTTTTCATATTTTGTAATTAAAACGCATTTCAACATACAGTATATGTATATATATATATTTATATATATATATATATATATTACTATTTATTATTATACAGTATTTATAAAGCGCCGATAGTTCGCTCAGCGCTGTACATTACAGAGGGGGACAGAACATGTGACAGAACAATACCAATACAATGCAAAACATGAGGGGATCGAGGGCCCTGCTCTTTCGAGCTTCCAATCTAGGAGATATATATATATTTAATTATTATTTTTTATTTGAAATATATTTGAAATATATTGAATACGGTCAATTTTAATTTTATAATTAAAACGCATTTCAACATACAGTATATATATATAATTTTTTTAATTGAAATATATTTGAAATATATTGAATACGGGCAAAATCGTAGTATTTGAAATGTATGTCAATATATTTGGGAAGAATATTTGCAAAATATATTTCAAATATATTTTTCTTCCATGTGAGGGAGGGGGCCCTGTCAGGTTGGCTGTATGGGGCCCCGTGGTTTCTAACAGCAACCCTATACAAGTAAATCTCCACACTTTATTAAATTCATTTTATACCATTTTTATGTCGTTTTATTTTTTTCCTAACAGGTGATAAAACCGACTGGAGTCCAGACACGTCCTTTAATAAACCAACATTTCCACAACAGTTCATGTTTACAGCAAATCAAACAGAACAACAAACTCGCATCCCGGCTCGTACGGGGGGGGGGGGGGGTTCTTAAATTGTACGGTTGAGGATCCTCGCTGAGCTTTCTCCTCTGAGAACGTATATTTATCACTCGGAATAAAAAAGAAAAAAAACCCTTTTATTGGCCTGGAAGAGAGGAACAGTTGGCACATGTGAGCTTCCGAGACCGCTGGAGCTCCTTTGAGAAACTAGAAGGTGATAACTGACAAAAGGAAACTTTGAGGACTTGGAGTCTTCCAGCCTCTTTGTTTTATGTCGCCCTAATAAAAGTATTGCAGAGGCTTTGCACCAGCTGTCTGGTTCCGTTTGCTTGCTGTACATTTTTTTTTTAAATAAATCCTCGTCAAACGGCGTTTTGATACAAATTCCCAGTCCTCGGCTGCAAAGGCATTAGAGAAGGAGCGCAGGAGATTGCGCGGCACAATTATTTCTCATCTTGAAAGTAAGTCGACAGTAAACTTTCTACTTTGTGTTTGTTGGAAATACCATATGTATTAATAAATGGGCCTCCATTGGACCGAAACATAGAAAAGTGACGGCAGAAAAAGACTGAGTGCTCCGCCGAGTCTGACCGTTATTTTTTGTGGGTTTTTTTGTGTGTTTTTTCTTTCTTTTTTTGGGGGGGGGTTGCTGTTTGTTTTTGTGTCTTTTTTTTAGTTAGATTGCAATTTTATTTTTTAATTCTACTGTTATTTTTTTGTGTTTTTCTTTCTTTTTTTAGGGGGGGTGTTTCTTTTTTGTTATTGTGTTTTTTTTTTTTTGTTAGATTGCAATTTTATTTTTTTATTCTACTGGGTTTTTTTTGTGGGTTTTTCTTTCTTTTTTAGGGGGGGGGGTGATTGTTTTTTGTTTTTGTGTTTTTTTTTGTTAGGTTGTGATTTTATTTTTTTATTCTACTGTTATTTTTTTGTGTTTTTCTTTCTTTTTTTGGGGGGGGGGGTGTTTGTTTTTTGTTTTTGTGTTTTTTTAGTTAGGTTGCAATTTTATTTTTTAATTCTACTGTTATTTTTTTTGTGGGTTTTTTCTTTCTTTTTTTTGGGGGGGGGGTTTGTTTTTTGTTTATGTGTTTTTTTTGTTAGCATTTTGCATATTGCCAAGTAGAGTCCCCTTATATACAAGATTGCCAAGTAGAGTCCTCTTTTCATCCAGGATTGCCCAGTAGTTTCCCCTTTCCATCCAGGTTTCTCCAGTAGAGTCCTCTTTTCATCCAGAATTGCCCACTAGAATCCCCTTTTCATCCAGGATTGCCCACTAGAATCCCCTTTTCATCCAGGATTGCCCACTAGAATCCCCTTTTCATCCAGGATTGTCCAGTATAGTCCCATTTTCATCCAGGATTTTCCTATAGAATCCCCTTTTCATCCAGGATTGTCCAGTATAGTCCCCTTTTCATCCAGGATTGCCCAGTAGAGTCCCCTTTTTATCCAGGATTGCCCTATAGATCCCCTTTTCATCCAGGATTGCCCAGTAGAGATCCCTTTTCATCCAGGATTGCCCAGTAGAGTCCCCTTTTCATCCAGGATTGCCCACTAGAATCCCCCTTTCATCCAGGATTGCCCAGTAGATTCCCCTTTTCATCCAGGATTGCCCAGTAGAGTCCCCTTTTCATCCAGGATTGCCCAGTAGAGTCCCCTTTTCATCCAGGATTGTCCAGTAGAGTCCCCTTTTTATCCAGGATTGCCCTATAGATCCCCTTTTCATCCAAGATTGCTGAGTAGAGTCCCCTTTTCATCCAGGATTGCCCAGTAGAGTCCCCTTTTCATCCAGGATTGCCCAGTAGAGTCCCCTTTTCATCCAGGATTGCCCAGTAGAGTCCCCTTTTCATCCAGGATTGCTCTATAGATTCCCCTTTTCATCCAGGATTGCCTAGTATAGTCCCCTTTAATCCAGGGTTTCCTAACAGAGTCCCCTTTTCATCCAGGATTGTTCAGTAGAGTCCCCTTTTCATCCAGGATTGCCCAATAGAGTCCCCTTTTCATCTAGGATTGCCCAGTAGAGTCACCTTTCCATCCAGGTTTGTCCAGTAGAGTCCCCTTTAATCCAGGGTTTCCTAACAGAGTCCCCTTTTCATCCAGGATTGCCCACTAGAATCCCCCTTTCATCCAGGATTGCCCTATAGATTCCCCTTTTCATCCAGGATAGCCCAGTAGAGTCCCCTTTTCATCCAGGATTGCTCAGTAGAGTCCCCTTTTCATCCAGGATTGCCCAGTAGAGTCCCCTTTTTATCCAGGATTGCCCTATAGATCCCCTTTTCATCCAGGATTGCCATATAGATTCCCCTTTTCATCCAGGATTGCCCACTAAAGTCCTCTTTTCATCCAGGATTGCCCAGTAGAGTCCCCTTTTCATCCAGGATTGCTCTATAGATTCCCCTTTTCATCCAGGATTGCCTAGTATAGTCCCCTTTAATCCAGGGTTTCCTAACAGAGTCCCCTTTTCATCCAGGATTGTTCAGTAGAATCCCCTTTTCATCCAGGATTGCCCAATAGAGTCCCCTTTTCATCTAGGATTGCCCAGTAGAGTCACCTTTCCATCCAGGTTTGTCCAGTAGAGTCCCCTTTAATCCAGGGTTTCCTAACAGAGTCCCCTTTTCATCCAGGATTGCCCACTAGAATCCCCCTTTCATCCAGGATTGCCCTATAGATTCCCCTTTTCATCCAGGATTGCTCAGTAGAGTCCCCTTTTCATCCAGGATTGCCCAGTAGAGTCCCCTTTTTATCCAGGATTGCCCTATAGATCCCCTTTTCATCCAGGATTGCCATATAGATTCCCCTTTTCATCCAGGATTGCCCACTAAAGTCCTCTTTTCATCCAGGATTGCCCAGTAGGCTCCCCTTATATACAAGATTGCCAAGTAGAGTCCTCTTTTCATCCAGGAGTGCCCTGTAGATTCCCCTTTCCATCCAGGTTTGTCCAGTAGAGTCCTCTTTTCGTCCAGGATTGCCCACTAGAATCCCCTTTTCATCCAGGATTGTCCAGTATAGTCCTCTTTTCATCCAGGATTGCCCTATAGGTTCCCCTTTTCATCCAGGATTGCCCAGTAGAGTCCCCTTTTCATCTAGGATTTCCCAGTAGAGTCCCCTTTTCATCCAGGATTGCCCAGTAGAGTCCCCTTTTCATCCAGGATTGCCCAGTAGAGTCCCCTTTTCATCCAGGATTGCCCAGTAGAGTCCCCTTTTCATCCAGGATTGCCCTATAGATTCCCCTTTTCATCCAGGATTGCCCAGTAGAGTCCCCTTTTCATCCAGGATTGCCCAGTAGAGTCCCTTTTCATCCAGGATTGCCCAGTAGAGTCATCTTTCCATCCAGGTATGTCCAGTAGAGTCCCCTTTAATCCAGGGTTTCCTAACAGAGTCCCCTTTTCTTCCAGGATTGCCCACTAGAATCCCCTTTTCATCCAGGATTGTTCAGTATAGTCCCTTTTCACTCAGGATTGCCCTATAGATTCCCCTTTTTATCCAGGATTGCCCAGTAAGAGTCCCCTTTTTGTCCAGGATTGCCCAGTAGAGTCCCCTTTTCATCTAGGATTGCCCAGTAGAGTCCCCTTTTCATGCATATTGCCCTATAGATTCCCCTTTTCATCCAGGATTGCCCAGTAGAGTCCCCTTTTCATCCAGAATTGCCCTATAGATTCCCCTTTTCATCCAGGTTTGTCCAGTAGAGTCCCCTTTAATCCAGGGTTTCCTAACAGAGTCCCCTTTTCATCCAGGATTGCCTAGCAAAGTCCTGCTACATTTAGGAGTGCCTAGCAGAGTCCCCCTTTGAATCCAGGATAGCCCAGGATACACAGGCTGGAATGCTGAGAGCTGTATAAAATCTTGTAGGGGGCCAGATGTGGCCCTTGGGCTGTAGTTTGGAGACCCCTGCTCCATCCTGTTTTTTTTTCACACTTCTGCTTCCTTTCTTTACTTTCCTAAAATGTTCATACAAAGCAGGATGTAAGCTCTTAGTTGTAGTGATTCCATTAGATATTTTGTTTAGGATTTCTTTTCCTTATTTACATCTTATGATCTGGCCAGTAGGTCTGATGTTTTTCAAAAGAACAAGTTGCCCTGCAGATGTAGCAGCTAGAGGATTAAAATAAACCATTTACCACCTTTCTCCCCAAAAGGAAAAAAATAACTTTTTGCTGTAACTGCTTATAAAGTATTAGCTGGAGTTTGGTTTCAATTTGTTAGTGTATCTAAATCTGCTAGTCCATCTAACAGCCCCCTCCTCCCAGACTGATAATGCTGCTGTCCAAAGGTGCCCCCTGTGTTCCTTCATCCAGAATGGGGGCGCTCTAACACAGAAGATGTGTCACTGGCCAGATCACCAGGTGCAAACATGTGGGAAAAAGCCTAAAAAAATAAAAAGGATACAGCCACCACATCTAGTGATTGGTAAGCTGCAATACACGCCAGTCCTGCCAGTCCCTCTGCTCTCCTATTAAAACTGACCACACTAGGCATGAGAGCACAGTGGGGTCAGTTCTCTAGCTGCGCTGGGAACTCAGCCTGCTCTCCTCCAATGATCAAACTTGTCCTGACACCCCCTGCACAGCCATTCACTGGGAAGCTCAGTGTGCTGCTGTTTCTCTTCCCCTAGCTCTCTGTGCATCTGAGAACTGTCCCCCTGCTGTGTTCGGTGGGAGCTATTCACTGGGAAGCTCAGTGTGCTGCTGTTTCTCTTCCCCTAGCTCTCTGTGCATCTGAGAATTGTCCCCCTGTTGTGTTTGGTGGGAGCTATTCACTGGCAAGCTCAGTGTGCTGCTGTTTCTCTTCCCCTAGCTCTCTCTGCATCTGAGAATTGTCCCCCTGTTGTGTTTGGTGGGATCTATTCACTGGGAAGCTCAGTGTGCTGCTGTTTCTCTTCCCCTAGCTCTCTATGCATCTGAGAATTGTCCCCCTGCTGTGTTCGGTGGGAGCTATTCACTGGGAAGCAAAGTGTGCTGCTGTTTCTCTTCCCCTGGCTCTCTATGCATCTGAGAATTGTCCCCCTGCTGTGTTCGGTGGGAGTTATTCACTGGGAAGCTGAGTGTGCTGCTGTATCTCTTCCCCTAGCTCTCTGTGCATCTGAGAATTGTCCCCCTGTTGTGTTTGGTGGGAGCTATTCACTGGGAAGCTCAGTGTGCTGCTGTTTCTCTTCCCCTAGCTCTCTGTGCATTTGAGAATTGTCCCCCTGTTGTGTTCGGTGGGAGCTATTCACTGGGAAGCTCAGTGTGCTGCTGTTTCTCTTCCCCTAGCTCTCTATGCATCCGAGAATTGTCCCCCTGTTGTGTTCGGTGGGAGCTATTCCCTGGGAAGCTCAGCGTTCTGCTGTTTCTCTTCCCCTAGCTCTCTATGCATCCGAGAATTGTCCCCCTGTTGTGTTTGGTGGGAGCTATTCACTGGGAAGCTCAGTGTGCTGCTGTTTCTCTTCCCCTAGCTCTCTGTGCATCTGAGAATTGTCCCCCTGTTGTGTTTGGTGGGAGCTATTCACTGGGAAGCTCGGTGTGCTGCTGTTTCTCTTCCCCTAGCTCTCTGTGCATCCGAGAATTGTCCCCCTGTTGTGTTTGGTGGGAGCTATTCACTGGGAAGCTCAGTGTGCTGCTGTTTCTCTTCCCCTAGCTCTCTATGCATCTGATAATTGCCCCCCTGTTGTGTTTGGTGGGAGCTATTCACTGGGAAGATCAGTGTGCTGCTGTTTCTCTTCCCCTAGCTCTCTGTGCATCTGAGAATTGCCCCCCTGTTGTGTTTGGTGGGAGCTATTCACTGGGAAGCTCAGTGTGCTGCTGTTTCTCTTCCCCTAGCTCTCTGTGCATCTGAGAATTGCCCCCCTGTTGTGTTTGATGGGAGCTATTCACTGGGAAGCTCAGTGTGCTGCTGTTTCTCTTCCCCTAGCTCTCTATGCATCTGAGAATTGTCCCTCTGTTGCGATTGGTGGGCTCTACCGCCCGCCGACTGCGACACACTCAATTGAATGGGGCTGCGACGCAACCACACCGCAACTGTGCGCAGTGCATGTGGTTCAGGTACGGTGGTGTAGGTTTTCAGCGTTAAGGCCTGTCAAATGCCTTCTGAAAAGTGACCCACCGCAGATCGCTCTTCAGAGGATACCATAGATATATAAAAACAAGCTCTAAAAGTTATCCAATAATGGGCATTGCTTAAACTTTCTGCATCCATTGGCGGCTGACACAGCACCCCCCTCATCCGCTGCCAAACAAGAAGAACAAAACACAAATGAATACAAGCAGAACAAAACCTTCCATTCCGCATATCGCAGCCTAAACAATACGCTTCATATTTTCATGGATTTTTTTTTCCTTTCTTTTTTTTTTTTCGTCTCGTGAACTCGCCATTTGATGTGTATACAATAAACGCCAAAGCGATCCGTTTAATGACTGTTTTTGTCTCACGCAGAACATTCCGTCTGCAGCTATTTGCGCGTTGCTTGTATTTTGCTTCTCTGCGGGGTCAGGCGGTCTCGCATTCCAGCTTGAATAACCTCGTGACGTTGGCTCAGCGCCGTCCCTCCCGAGGAAAACACCCCCCCAACCTACAAGTGTCGGCCGCGCAGCCGGGGTGGGCTAGCTGGGCATCAGTGGAGTCAGTCAGTGGCTGACATATTGTGATTAATAAATATTGAATGGAATACCAATTGTTTCATAAGGGTCTCTTAACCACTTCCAGTCCGGACGCTTTCACCCCCTTCCAGTCCGGACACTTCCCCCCCTTCCAGTCCGGACACTTTCCCCCCCTTCCAGTCCGGACACTTTCCCCCCCTTCCAGTCCGGACACTTCCCCCCCCCCCTTCCAGTCCGGACACTTTCCCCCCTTCCAGTCCGGACACTTTCCCCCCCTTCCAGTCCGGACACTTTCACCCCCTTCCAGTCCGGACACTTTCCCCCCCTTCCAGTCCGGACACTTTCCCCCCCTTCCAGTCCGGACACTTTCACCCCCTTCCAGTCCGGACACTTTCACCCCCTTCCAGTCCGGACACTTTCCCCCCCTTCCAGTCCGGACACTTTCCCCCCCTTCCAGTCCGGACACTTTCACCCCCTTCCAGTCCGGACACTTTCACCCCCTTCCAGTCCGGACACTTTCCCCCCTTCCAGTCCGTACACTTTCACCGCTTCCAGTCCGGACACTTCCCCCCCCTTCCAGTCCGGACACTTTCACCCCCTTCCAGTCCGGACACTTTCACCCCCTTCCAGTCCGGACACTTTCCCCCCTTCCAGTCCGGACATTTTCACCCCCTTCCAGTCCGGACACTTTCCCCCCCTTCCAGTCCGGACACTTTCACCCCCTTCCTGTCCGGACACTTTCACCCCCTTCCAGTCCGGACACTTTCACCCCCTTCCAGTCCGGGCACTTTCACCCCCTTCCAGTCTGGGCACTTTCCCCCCCTTCCAGTCCGGGCACTTTCACCCTTTCCAGTCCGGGCACTTTTCCCCCCTTCCAGTCCGGGCACTTTCCCCCCCTTCCAGTCCGGACACTTTCACCCCCTTCCAGTCCGGACACTTTCACCCCCTTCCAGTCCGGACACTTCCCCCCCCTTCCAGTCCGGACACTTTCCCCCCCTTCCAGTCCGGACACTTTCACCCCCCTTCCAGTCCGGACACTTTCCCCCCCCCTTCCAGTCCAAACACTTTCCCCCCCTTCCAGTCCGGACACTTTCACCCCCTTCCAGTCCGGACACTTTCCCCCCCTTCCAGTCCGGACACTTTCCCCCCCTTCCAGTCCGGACACTTTCACCCCCTTCCTGTCCAGGCAAATTTTCAGGTTTCAGTGCTATCACACTTTGAATGACAATTGCGCGGTCATGCAACACTGTACCCATATGAATTGTTTTAGCATATTTTGGAGACAGATAAAACTTTAATTTGGTGGTATTTATTCACCGCTGGGATTTTTACTTTTATTCGCTATAAAAAAGTTCAAAAATTTTGAAAAAAAGTGTTTTTCTTATAAAATTTTGCAAATAAATAATCTTTCTTCATAAATCTTGGCCAAAATTTATTCAGCTATCTTTTTAGTAAAAAATAAGATAACCCAAATTAGTTTATAACCAAAAATTATAATTTTTCTACATTTTTATTTTTATTCTTTTATATTATTATTTATTTATTTATTTATTTTACATACTGTCACCCTAGCAGTAGTGTCACCATGGTGACACTGTACTACTTGTGGGGGGTGATGAAGATTTTTTTTTTTTTTTACACTGATTGCTTTTACACCCATAAAGGCTGTAAAAGCAATAATTTCTCCTTCTCTCTGGCTGCATTCTTGCAGCCATTGAGAAATACTGTGTGAGCTGTGATTGGTCACAGCTTGTCACATAGTACAAGGCTGTTGTGAATGGCCCTGTACCATGTGATCTCTGTGATCATTCACAGATTTCATACGTAGTAAGCGATGATGTCAGAAGTGACATCTTGCTTACTACTCTTCATGTGATTAATGTTTGGCCAATCAGTGATCACATGAGGTCCCATACAGCGATAACTGTGTAAAGGACACAGCAGGCACTGGATCGTGGTGCTGTGCACTCTCGGGGAGCGCACACAAGCAGGCAGCGGGGAGGACGTTTATAAACGGTCACCCGCCCCTGCACTGCCACCTTCTGGCTGTTTATATACGTGGGCCGGACGGGAAGAGGTTAAAAGCTTATGTATAATATAACTAGACAGGCGCTAGATATAAATTATAAATTGTGCTTAAGAGGCTAGTAACACCACATGCCCCTAAACCAGACCATAAAAGTGGGAAGCAGGGGCGGACTGACAACTCATGGGGCCCCCGGGCAATAGGGGATCATGGGGCCCCTGTGTCCTTGCCCAAACTCAAAAAAGCCTATGAAAAAGGTACCAGGTGCATCTCATGGGGCCCCCTACTGACCCTGGGCCCTCAGGCAGTGCCCGAGTTTCCAAATGGTCAGTCCGCCCCAGGTGGGTACTCTATTCCCACTACCTTCACCAAAAACGTCAAAACCAAAAACACAAGGATTAATAAAATTCCACATATAAATGTAAATTGGGAAGAGATGACAGTCCTTTCAATTTCTTTACGCTGTGACCCAAACCAAGAACATTACTTATATCTTCACCACGTGCCGGCAAGGAATATAACAATTGCTCGCTCACCAGACCCTTTGACCCCAATGAAGGTGGTCAGATGCACTTTTTGGTCATATAGGAGACCATCCTCTCAGGAAATGAATCCCCTCCAGCAGCTCTCCAGTTCTGGCCATACGCTAAGGTATAAGGACCCCCCAACCTGCCTCCGATACTTCTATGGTGTCCGATATGGACTATAGAGATTTGGTGCCAGACCAATCAGATAAATATCCTTCTAAGTGCAGGATTTATTAAATGAACAATAAAATTATATACAGATTTTGCATTCACATGGAATGGTGCCGCTGAATCGGCACCAGTATCCGCAGCCTGTGAATATCAAAGATGGCCGACATGCGCTCCAGGCCTCGCTTTCGCTGAGGCTGAACGTTCCCGGACCTGGAAGTGACATAGTGACGTTTCAACGTACGTTTCGCACAGAGGCATCTTCAGGAAGTTTGACAAGCTTGCCTTGTTCCTTGTTTCTCTTGAGCCTTGAACCCTTTGCTCCTCCCATGAACTTCCCATTGAAGCCATGCCTTTGCGTTTCCTGTTTGCCAGATGATTGTGCTCTCCCCAGCCAATATTTGGCTCTTGTCATTCCTGTTGCAGTTCGTATCTCCACAACCACTCGTTACCTTTGGCTTGTTCCTTGGCTGCGCTTCCTCTTGATCCCAACCTGCAACCACTTGTACCAACCCTTACCTTGTTTACTGCCTATGTTTCTGCTTGATCCCAACCTGCTCTATCTGCTACTGGACCTCAGCTTGCTGATCTTCTGGTGAGGAGATCCTGAGGACCACGACCTGGTACAAACATGCAGCAAAACCCATCCCCACCATCAGGAGATCTGGGGAATACCGGTTAATTCTTAGATCCTGCACATTGAGTGAGCCTGCATCATCCACAAGGGTGACTTGCTTGTATACTGTATCTCTTCTTGCTAAGCCACCTGCTGGACAGTTTCTTTGACAAGCTTGCCTTGTACCTTGTTTCTCGTGAATCTTGAACACTTTGCTTCTCTCATGAACTTCCTATTGAAGTCATGCCTTTGCATTTCCTGTTTGCCAAAGGATTGTGCTCTCTCCAGCCAATATTTGGCTCTTGTCATTCCTGCTGCAGTTTGTATCACCACAACCACTCATTAATGACCTTTGGCTTGTTCCTTGGCTATGCTTCCTCTTGATCCCAACCTGCAATTACTTGTACCAACCATTAACATAATTACTGACTATGCTTCTGCTTGATCCCAACCTGCAACCACTTGTACCAACCCTTAACATGTTTACTGCCTATGCTTCTGCTTGATCCCAACCTGCTCTGTCTGCTACTAGACCCCGGCTTGCTCATCTCCTGGTGGGGAGATCCTGAGGACCACGACCTGGTACAAACATACAGCAAAACCCATCCCCATCATCAGGAGCTCTGGGGAATACCGGTGCATTCTTAGACACTGCACATTGTTGAACTTCCACTTGTTTGCCTCCTCCCCCCCTCCACTGCCATATTTGGCACCTTTTGGGTGGAAGGGGGTACCTGGTTTTGACAGGTACCCGCTCCCACTTCCGGCTCAGTTTGGTTAGGACCCAGAACTGATCCCAGGACCTCTGCTGCATCTGATAGTAACTCTTCTTGCTGGGCCACCTGTGATGCTGGACAGCTCCCTGTCTGAACCCTTAGACAACCTTACTTTCTATCTTATTTCTGAAGAACCTTGAACTGCTTACTCCTCCCATGGACTTCCTATTTAAGCCATGTCTTTCCTGTTCGCCAAATTATTGTGCTCTCTCCAGCCAATATCTTGCTCCTTTCTCTCCTGCTGCTGTCCTTAACTTTACTACCACCAACCTTTGGCTTGTTCCTCGACTATACTTCAGCTTGTTGCCCACCTGCAACCCTTTCTCGCTGACCTTTGGCTTGTTTACCGACTACACTTCTGCTTGATCCCTACCTGCTACCTCACTCCAACATGCTCACCTCCAGGTGGGGCAATCCTGAGGACCACGACCTGGTACTAACACACAGCAAAACCCATCTCCAGCTCCGGCAAAGACAGCTAGTGCTTAGACCCCCCCACGTCTAGGGTTAGCCTGAGCAGGGAGAACCTACTTATGTATTTATCCTGCTGACTTCTCTGTGATCCTTTCCACTGCTATAGCTACTAACCTCCAAGCCTAACCCCCTGACCATGTCAATTGGACTGCTATTGCATATCACCACGCTGGGGATGCCCACCATGAACTCTGTAGAGGCCACTTAGGGTGTAATCATAGCCAAAACCTGTCTTTAGTTTTGGACACAGTAGAGGATTAAATACCTTGTCAGGTTTTACTGTTTTTTAGGGTTGGGCTTGATGTTGGAGTCGAACATAAGTCTGACTTGAACATCGGCTGTTCGTGTGTTCAGCAAACACTACAAATGGTAAAGGGCATTAGGCGGGCTGTTCCCCTGTGCATTGTGATTGGCCAAAGCAATGCACCTGATCACAGGTCATGTGCAATGCTTTGGCCAATTACGGCACATGATGGCGTCACAAGGGGGTGGGGTAACTACACCCCCTTGTGACTTCATCACAGTGTTTAAGAACTGCAAGGCTGGGTCAGCTGTCAGACAGTGGGAGCCAGCGCCAAGAGCAGCGCATATTTTTTTTTTCCTTTTGCAGGTGGGCGGCGGCAGCGGGCATCATGATTGACGTTGGATCTACTTCGGGGGACATCTTTAAAATGTTGTTTTTAATAAAGGACTTGTCAAAGACTGTCTCCTCTCATTTTTTTCCACTACACATTTTTTTTTAGTGAATGAGTAGCACATGGGGAGGGGGGGGTGGGATCTGGGGGCCCCTCTTGCTAAAGGGGTTTCCAGGTTCCAATGAGCACCCTGCCCGCAGACCCCCGCAACCACCGATCACGGTTGTGGGGAAGAGGCCTTTGTCCCCATCAACATGGGGACAAGACGGTTTGGGGGGGAAGCCCCCCCTGCCCCAATGCACCCCCATATTAAGGGCATAGTGCCTGATATGGTTCAGGAGTTTAGGGTTTCCTGACCTGCTGGGCTGCATGCTCGGACAAGGGTCTGGTATGGATTTTGGGGGAACCCCCATGCCATTCATTTGTTTATTTTTTTAATTTTTAAATTAATTTAATTGAATTCTTTTTACATTCAGCTGTCAGTGGGGAACTCCACTGACAGCTAAAACATTAAAGAATGACTTAATAATATAACTCATGCGATATTTAAGTAGCTGAGCGGGATCTCACCACATACTCCGATGCAGTAAGATTCCACTTAGTGAATTGTCCCTCTGAATTTCATGGTCGAACTTTCATTGGGTTCGAATGTTCACCGTGAACCGAACAGGGGGATAGTCAGTCATCACTACTGACATTTGAGGCTTTAGAGAGATTCCTTCTCTTCCTGTCTAGTACAGGTTTTCTCCCAGGACAGGAATTGAGGGGAAGTCTCTCTAAGAGGAAGACGGACGGACCGATTGGGGGGGAATGGGGAGAATGTTAGTACCCTTGTTGGTTTTTTATAGTTTCAATCATTTTTTCAGGTGGTGAGGATCCCTAAATTGGAGTCATTTATTGGCGTCTGTCAGGGTCCTGTCCATGGCAGAAGTTCTGGAAGATCTGACATTTCTGCCAGTACTCTGCATGGCTGCAGAAGTACACATCAGCCTCAGTTTGGTGCCAGACAGCCTTTATAAGGAGGCTCATCACTTCTTCAAGTTGCTGGATGATCTTTAGCTCCCCGTGCCCTGTTCATGTTTCCTGTGATTTTGACCCGTGATTTCCTGTTACCGACTCGGCTTGCTCCTGGACCCGTCTACTCTGATTTACCCCTGATCTGACCTCGGCTTGGCTTACAGATACTCTCTCTCTCTTGCTCCTCTGTGTATGACCTCGGCTATCCCGTCTGACTACATCTGCTCTGATTCCCACCTGGTACCTGACCTTGGCTTTAACCGACTACCCAGTAAACATCTAAATCCTAGAAGGTCTTACATACCACGCACAGGCGCCTCCTGTCTGCAGACCTATCTCCGTGCACCAGCTGTGCTTCTGAGTGGACCACCAACCAGCACTCCTACAGGCGACCTGTGCAACTTTGGGCCTGACTCCCGCTGTCCCACTCTCAGGGGAGTCCGGAACTTAGCTGCAAGGGAAGCCCTCTCTCCATTGACCTCCATCACCAGGTAAGTGATAGCATCCGTCATAAGTCCAACTTGAACATCAGCTGTGTTCAGTAAACACATGAATGGTAAGAGCATTAGGCGAGCTGTTCCCCTGTGCATTGTGATTGGCCAAAGCAATGCACCTGATATTGGGGACAGACATATTGAGGGGAATGGGGAGAATGTTAGTACCCTTGTTGGTTTTTTATACTTTCAATAATTTTTCAGGTGGTGAGGAGCCCTAAATTGGATAAAGAAAAGAAGTGCCTTTTCACATATAAAAGTCCAAATTGATGTTTTCTTTAAAATTACCAAGGAAAGGGCAACAGGTTTTGGGGGTTGAGAGAGTCCCCCTATTTCAGGGGTTTAAATATATAGAATGGTGAATATAATTGATGTCTTGTCTAAGCAATGTTAAAATGCTATTTTAAAAAATCACTAATAAAGATTATTACATATATATTATTTGATGTAGTTTACAGAATAGCCGCTACCCCCCAAAATTAACAAAGGTTCATCACCACTCCAAGAGTATCACGTGGGTACCAAGAGATCCTTACACATGCCTGCTCATCTCTGCTAGATCACTACTCAGGAGCCAAAAAAACCCCGGAGTCACACTATTCCACAACTACAAATTTGGCTGGTACCTCCTGCCAATTGGTTTACCAACAGGGGCGGACTGACCATTCGAGCACTCGGGCACTGCCCGAGGGCCCGGGGTCAGTAGGGGGCCCCATGAGATGCCCATGGTACCTTTCATTGGCTTTTTCATAGGCTTTTTTGGGTGTGGGCGAGGACACAGGAGCCCCATGATCCCCTATTGCCCGGGGGCCCCATGAGTTGTCATTCCGCCCCTGTTCACCAATGAGAAGAGTGGGAGGAGACAGGCCCTAGTGTCAATCTCCATAATAAATTCAAAACGCCTAGAAGAAATATGCACATTGGCATAAATAAGGATTTTAGACAAGAAGCCTAAAAGAGTAAAAAGAGTTATTTTTTTATTCATTTTGAAAAAGAGATTTAATTTTTTAATGAATTTTTCATCACACTTGTCAATTTTTTTTCTAACTGCAATGAGAATTTAATGTAAACATCAATGAAATGTATTTTGCTACAAAAGAGTTTTTTATCACTATTCTCTGCTATCCTCCTTCCACCCACCCTTCTAATTATTCTGCCAGCATTGCCCACACCGTTTTCTTGACAAACAAGAAAACAAAAAGATAAAAATAAATGTATTTTGAGTTTTAGTCCAGTCATTTCCTAACGGGCCCTGTACTAATGCAAGGCAGGACATTTTCTGGTTTTAAAAAATTGTGCAGCTTTGTTGAGTCTTTCAACAATCAACTTGCGTACCTACACTCACCAGACACTTTATTGGGTCCACCTGTTCAATTGCTTGGTAACACAAATTTCTAATCAGCCAATCACACGGCAGCAACTCGATGCATTTAGGCATCTAGACATGGTGAAGGTGACTTGCTGAAGTTTAAACCGAGCATCAGAATGGGGAAAAAAGGGGATTTAAGTTATTTTGAACATGTCATGGTTGTTGGTGGCAGATGGGCTGGTCTGAGCAGGTTTGGACTGACAACTCATGGGGCCCCCGGGCAATAGGACATCATGGGGCCCCTGTGTCCTTGCCTAAACTCAAAAAAGCCTATGAAAAAGGTACCAGGGGCATCTCATGGGGCCCCCTACTGACCCCGGGCCCTCGGTCAGTGCCCGAATTTCCAAATGGTCAGTCCGCCTCTGGGTCTGAGTATTTCAAAAACTGCTGATCTACTGGGAGTTTCACGCACAACCATCTTTAGGGTTTACAGAGAATGGTCCAAACAAGAGAACATATCCAGTGAATGGCAGTTGTGTGAAGGAAAATGCCTTGTTGATGTCAGAGGTCAGAATGGGCAGACTGGTTCCAGATGATAGAAAGGCAACAGTAACTCATGTCAATATGTAAGAGTCTCTGTGGAATGTTTCCAACACCTTGTTGAATCTACAGTATGCCATGAAGAATTAAGGCCGTTCTGAAGGAAAAAGGGGATCCAACCCTAGCAAGGCGTACCAAATAAAGAGACCGGTGAGTGTATGTCATCATACCAACATGGACTAGACTCTCAAAGGAATCTTTGTAGAATGTGGAATCCATGACATGAAGAACTGAGGGAAGTCCTAGGTCAGTCTACAGATCTGACACTTTTGGGATGTGGTAGAACATGCCAAAGAACTTGTCAAAGAACATCCCAGTAAGTGTGCAGCTGATACATTTGTAGGTATGCAATCATATCAACGTGGACTGCAATCTCAAAGGAGTCTTTGTGGAATGTGGAATCCATGACAAGAAGAACTGAGGGAAGTCCTACCCAGTATCAGTATAGTGTTTCTAATGAATTGCTACTAGAGATGAGCTCAGGTTCAGATCCTAGTCTGACCCCACCTGAGCTCTCCCACCAGGAAGCTGTAATTGCTCCCCACCAATCATTGGTGGCCGAATCATTCCCCACCCTACAACCGAACATATACAAGCAGCACGTATACTTGGAAATGCCTTGGCTATTTATGATTTGCAGGGCACAGAGGAAGTTTCTTGGTGGGAGAGCTCAGGTGGATTTGAACTAAGATCCTAACGGGATTGAATGTGGAATCCGTGGAAAGAACTGGGGGCAGCCCCACCCAGATGAGCTCATGCATGTTTGGTTCTTAGTACAAACCCACCTGAGCTATCTCACCAAGAAGCTGTCCCTGCCCCCTGCAAATCATAAGCAGCCCAGGCATTTCTGTGTATACATGAGACTGTGTGGTGGGGAATGCCTCTTATGATTGGTGGGGAGCAATGACAGTTTCCTGTAAGGATAGCTCAGGTAACTTCATACTAGGATCCAAACATGCCTGAGCTCATTCTTACTATAAAATTCATTAGGAACACTGGACTAATACTAGGTGAGGCTTTCCTCAGTTTCTCATGTCATGGATTTCAATTTCCACAAAGATTGTTTGAGATTCAAGTCCATGTAGACAAGATTACATATCTACAATATATCAGCTGCACACTTATTGGGGTGTTCTTTGACAAGTTCTTTGGGTTCTTCTACCACATCGTAAAAGTGTTCTTTGAGATTCAGATCTGTAGACTGGCCTATCATCTGAGTACCTCCAGTGGAAATGGAGATGTGGTAGAACATGAAGAGCTGAGGGAAGCCCTATCCAGTATTGGTATAATGTATTTAATGAATTGCCAGTAGGGATGAGCTCAGGAATGCTCAGATCCTAGTCAAAACCTGCCTGAGGTATCCTACCAGGAAGCTTTTACTGCGCCCAGCAAAGTAGCCAAGATATTCCCGCATATATGTGTAGCTTGTTTATGTGCGGCTGTGGGATAGGGAATGCCTCAGCCTCTTATGATTGGTGGGGTGCAGGGACACCTTCCTGGTGGGATAGCTCAGATGGGTTTAGACTAGCATCTGAACACGCCTGAGCTCATCTCTAGTACCAATTCAGTAGGAACATTATACTAATACTGGGTAGGGCTTCTCTCAATTCCTCTTGTCATGGGTTTCACATTCCACAAAGATCACTTTGAGATTCCAGTCCATGTTGATATGATTACATATCTACAAATACGTTGGCTGCAGTGCTGCACACTTTTTGGGATGTTCTTTGGAAAGTTCTTTGAGATGTTCTATCCCACCCCAAAATTTTCTTTTGGATTCGGATCTGTAGACTGGCCTACCATCTGAGTACCTCCAGTATAGATGGAGATATGGTAGAACATGAAGAACCGAGGGAAGCCCTAACCAGTATTAGTATAGTGTCTTTAAGGAATTGCTATTAGGGATGAGTTCAGGCATGTTAGGATCTTAGTCCAAATCTGCCTGAGCTATCCCTCCAAGAAGCTCTCACTGCGCACTGCAAATCATAAGTAGCCAAGGCATTCCCAATATACGTGCAGCTTGTATACGTTCAGCTGTGGGTGGGGAATGCATCTGCCACCTATGATTGGTGGGGTGTAGTTACAGTTTCCTGGTGGAGGAAAGCTCAGGTGGGTTCAAACTAGGATCTCAGCCTGAGCTCTTCTCTAGTAGCAATTCATTAGTAACACTATACTGATACTGGGCAGGACTTCCCTCAGTTGTTCATGTCATGGATTCCACTTTCCACAAAGACTCCTTTGAGATTGCAGTCCACGTTGATATGATTGCATACCTACAAATGTATCAGCTTCACACTTATTGGGATGTTGTTTGACAAGTTCTTTGGCATGTTCTACCACAAGGCAAACAAGGCAGGACTTCCCTCAGTTGTTCATGTCATGGATTCCACATTCCACAAAGACTCCATTGAGATTCCACTCCTTATTGATATGATTACATACCTAAAAATGTATAATCTGCACATATTGGGGGATGTGTATTAAGTTCTTTGGGATGTTCTACCAAACCCCAAAAGTGTTCTTTTGGATTCAGATCCGCAGACTGTCCTACTGTGAGTACTTCCAGCAGAAATTAAGATTGCTCAGGCCAGGTTGCATTTTTCCAGTGTTCATCTGTGCAGGTCTTGTGGTCCTGTGTCCACTGCAGCTCCAGCTCTCCGTTGTTGGCTGACAGAAGTGGAACGCAATGTAGTCTTCTGCTCTTGTGACCCATTAACCTCAAAGTTTGACATGATGTGCCTTCTGAGATGCATTTCTGATCACCACAGTTGAAAACAGTGGCCATCCCTTCCTATTAGGTCCGAATGCTCTGTACAGTCTCCTCTGACCTCTCTCATTAACAATGGATCTACCATTGAAGTACCATTAAAGCCCAACTTCAGGAATTACTAAAATCTACCCTTACAGTGCCCCTCCCCCAACACACACCTTGTTAATTCTAGGGGGCTGAGGAATAAGGTATATTACTTACCTTACTCCTCATTCTGGTTGGTGCTCTCCTCTGACTTGTGAGTGGCCCTTTGCTGTCTTCACTTACAATGTAGGGCTGTTGGCCATGCATTGTACTTGACGAGGCCATTGTGCTATCTTAGTCATCAGGGTCTTGTTGAAGAGGCTTCAGGGGACCATTCACACAGATGGAGGTAGCCTGCCAGAGTGGGGAGCAAGGGAATAGCTTGTTCGACTTGCGATTGTGGTGTGACCCTATTGAACTCAATGGGCGCCACCTAAGTCAACCTAAATGAAAAGCAGTACTACCATTATTATTATTATTATACAGTATTTATAAAGCGCCAATAGTTCGCTCAGTGCTGTACATTACAGAGGGGGACAGAACATGTGACAGAACAATACCAATACAATGCAAAACATGAGGGGATCAAGGGCCCTGCTCTTTCAAGCTTACAATCTAGGAGGGAGGGGATGGTGGCACAGGAGGAGATAGTTGTGGGGGATGGAGTGGTGGGAAGAGTGGAGGAGGTCGGCAAGTTAGCAGGGGGTGGGGTAGGCTTCCCTGAAGAGGTGGGTTTTCAGGGTGCGCCTAAAGGAGAGGAGAGTAGGTGATAATCTGATGGGTTGGGGCAGGGAGTTCCAGAGGATGGGTGACACCCTGGAGAAGTCCTGGAGGCGGGCATGGGAGGAGGAGACCAGGGAACTAGAGAGAAGGAGGTCTTGTGAGGAGCGGAGTGTGCGTGCTGGGCGGTACTTGGATATTAGGTCAGTGATGTAGTTCGGGGCAGTATGATGGACGGCTTTGTACGTCAGGGTTAGGATTTTGAATTTGATCCGTTGTGCAATCGGAAGCCAGTGGAGGGATTGGCAGAGGGGAGTGGCGGAAACGAAGCGGTTGGAAAGGTGAATGAGTCTGACGCCGTATTCAGGATGGACTGAAGCGGGGATAGCCAGCGGCGAGGCAGGCCAGTGAGGAGGGAGTTGCAGTAGTCGAGTCGTGATATGATGTGGGAGTGGATGAGCTGTTTAGTGGTTTCTGGGGTTAGGAACGTGCAGATTTTGGTGATGTTGCGGAGGTGGAGTCTGCACGAGTTTGTTAAAGATTGGACTTGGGGCTGGAAGGATAGGTTGGAGTCCAGAATGACACCAAGTACTCTGGCCTGCGGGGCGGGTTTGATGGTGGCGTTGTTGGATGTGATGGAGAAGTCAATGGGGGGTGGGGTCCGGGCTGGGGGGGAAGACAAGAAACTCGGTTTTGGAGATGTTCAATTTAAGGAAGTGGAGAGACATCCAGTCTGATATGTCGCTCAGTAGGTGTGTGATTCGGGCGGAGACCGAGGGGGTGAGGTGGGGGGTTGAGAGATAGATTTGTGTCGTCGGCATAGAGGTGGCAGTTGAAGCCGTGAGAGTGTATGAGTTGGCCAAGGGAGGAGGTGTAGATGGAGAAGAGAAGGGGCCTGAGGACGGAGCCTTGAGGGACCCCAACAGAGAGGGGGAGTGAGGGGGAGGTGGTAGCATTATAGGTAACGCTGAAGGAGCGTTGTGACAGGTAGGATGAGAGCCAGCAAAGCATTGCAGCCATGGCATGTGTACAGCCCTGTCCAGTTGTATTTTCACTCATGGGGTGAGCGGCCCAAGGGAGGTAAAACCATGGCTTAGCTGCCCCGGCCATCTGCCCCGAAAGAGTATATATGCATTGCACCACTGCCACATGATTGGCTATTTGTATTGGTATTAAACCCAGAAGCAAACACTTACTGTATTTCACTCAAAAAGATAACATTTGAGGATGACAAGAGTGGATATGCATGTACCCAAGGGTAGACTGACAATTCATGGGGCCCCCGGGCAATAAGGAATCATAGGGCCCCCGTGTCCTTGCCCACACTCAAAGCACACCCAAAAAAGCCTATAAAAAAGGTACCAGGGGCATTTCATGGGGCCCCCTACTGACCCGGGGCCCTCGGGCAGTGCCCGAGTGCTGGAATGGTCAGTCCACCCCTGCATGTACCTGCACCTTTCCGCTCAAAGTTGTCACCATAACCAAAAATGAGAACAAAAACAAGAGTGGGAAAGCGGTTTCCATTGGTGACAAATATTCATTAGGCTAAGGTACCGCAAAAATGATTCTAGATACAACATATCATACAACAATCATTTTTATTGCTTGATCTTGATTATATTTCGGCTTACCAATTCTTAGATGTGATGGCTGCATTCGTTTTCTTTTTTTTTTAGGTTTTTTTCACCTGGTGATCTGGCTGGTAAGTCTGTTTTTCAACAGAACAAGTTCCCCTGCAGATGTAGCAGTTATAGGGATGAGACAAAAACATTTACCACTGACAGGGGTGCTTAAAATGATCAGCTTTTATTTGTTCATGTAAAATCTTTTATCCCAAAAGGAACCAAATTGTTTGCTGCAACTGCTTAAAAAGTGTGAGCTGGAGTTCGGCTTCACTTTGTTAGTGTGTGTAAATCTGCTAGTACATCTGCTAGAACCAGGGGCGAACTGACAACTCATGGGTCCCCGGGCAATAGGGGATCATGGGGCCCCTGTTTCCTTGCCCAAACTCAAAAAAGCCTACACGGAGGCAAGGGGGTATATCAGGTGAATAATGAGATGCGGACAAAGATTTTATATTTGGAGATACCTTTAATACGAAACCAGGGGCGGACTGACAACTCATGGGGCCCCCGGGCAATAAGGGATCATGGGGCCCCTGTGTCCTTGCCCAAACTCAAAAAAGCCTATGAAAAAGGTACCAGGGGCATCTCATGGGGCCCCCTACTGACCCCGGGTCCTCGGGCAGTGCCCGAGTTTGCAAATGGTCAGTCCGCCCCTGGATAGTACATTCAACACTCCCCTCCCCCTTGGACTGACAATGCTGCAGTCCAAAGGCGCCCCCTGTGCTCCTTCATCCAGCGTGGGGGCTCTCTAATACAGGAGGTGTGTTAGTGGCCAGATCCAGTGGTGTATTTAGGTTTTGTGCTGCCCTAGGCAGCACAAAAATTGCCCCCTCCCACGGAGAGACCCAACACCCCCGTCCAGGGGCAGACTGACCATTTGGAAACTTGGACACTGCGTGAGGGCTCGGGGTCAGTAGGGGGCCCCATGAAATGCCCCTGGTACCTTTTTCATAGGCTTTTTGAGTTTGGGTAAGGACACAGGGGCCCCATGATCCCCTATTGCCCAGGGTCCCATGAGTTGTCAGTCCACCCCTGTCCGCCCCTGCCCCCGTCCCTCACGAAGAGTGCCTGACATTAACCAACAACACCCCAGCCCCTCCAACCCCACCAACACCTGAGAGAGCCTTCCACTACCACCGTGCCCCATACACTGGCAACCCCACCCCACGAGAGAGAGGACATCCCCGGGAACAAGAGTCAGGCTCTGCATACACCATCAATCAGCCCACAGCCTCTCTCAGATACTACCTGGTCACCATGCTGTGTGTGTCTCTTCTTCCATCTCTTCTTTAGGGGAGCAGCGCTGCCCCCCTAAATAATGTCACCCTAGGCAAATGCCTTGTTTGCCTTGTGGTAAATATGCCCCTAGCAAGATCACCAGGTGAAAACAAAGGGGGGGAAAAAACTTAAAAAAAAGAAAACTAATGCAGCCACCACATCTAATGATTGGTGAGATGCAATATTTTACATTTTTTTGTTTTTGGGGTTTAATACCGCTGTCAATAATTGCATGGATAGGCAGGTGCTCTTAATAAATTGCTCAGTGATTGCACTTCTTCCAATTTGGTAACTAAATATTTTTTGCATTTCCAATTGTTTTGGAAGAAGTTGCTCAGCTGCACTTAGCAAACGCCGAAACGAATATAATTTGAGCATTAACATTTTGCACTTTGTTATTTTTATATAATAACCACTTGCTGAACTTAATGTAGATGTAATTGTTTGTAACAGACGTGACTTGTGCTTCCTATTTATTTTTTTTTATTTATTTTTTTTAATTTGTTTATTTATTTCTTATTTTGTGCTGGAATTTTATACTGTGCGCTGCATTTTGTCTGTTTTTTTTTAAGAAAGCATATTGTATTTTCACTGAGTACATATTTTAACCCCTCGCCTACCGGGCACTTCTACCCCTTCCTGCCTACAGGGCACTTCTACCCCCTTCCTGCCTACCGGACACTTCTACCCCCTTCCTGCCTACAGGGCACTTATAACCCCTTCCTGCCTACCAGACACTTCTACCCCCTTCCTGCCTACAGGGCACTTCTACCCCCTTCCTGCCTACAGGACACTTCTACCCCCTTCCTGCCTACCGGGCACTTCTACCCCCTTCCTGCCTACCGGACACATCTACCCCCTTCCTGCCTACCGGACACTTCTACCCCCTTCCTGCCTACAGGGCACTTCTACCCCCTTCCTGCCTGCCGAACACTTCTACCCCCTTCCTGCCTACAGGGCACTTCTACCCCCTTCCTGCCTGCCGAACACTTCTACCCCCTTCCTGCCTACAGGGCACTTCTACCCCCTTCCTGCCTACAGGACACTTCTACCCCCTTCCTGCCTACCGGGCACTTCTACCCCCTTCCTGCCTGCCGAACACATCTACCCCCTTCCTGCCTACCGGACACTTCTACCCCCTTCCTGCCTACAGGGCACTTCTACCCCCTTCCTGCCTACAGGACACTTCTACCCCCTTCCTGCCTACAGGACACTTCTACCCCCTTCCTGCCTACAGGACACTTCTACCCCCTTCCTGCCTACAGGGCAGGGGGGATGAAAAGGCAGGTTGCCTAGAAACGCGTCACCGCCCCCTTGGAGGATTCCCAGCAACGTTCTGATGTCATTTCCTGCCCGGTGGCCATCTTGGATGTGCCTCAAGCTGGCTACTGTACCCACGCTGATGTGAGAGATCAGCAGTGCCTGCCCTGGATCCCGGTTCTTATCTGCGCCGCGACTCCCGGTTACTGCGCCTGCCATCCTCGCTTCCTCCTGTGGGACCCGCCTAGAGCGCCAGCCACGCAACGCCTTGACATTACAGCCATCCATTTGTGAGGTGCAGCACAGATGACATCCTCCTCCTTATATATTGATGCCTGATATCTACCCACGTCTTGTGAGTTTTTATAATCTTGTGTGCAATAAACTTTTATATTCATACTGCACTTAGTCTGGCGCACTTCTCTTTCTTCTCCACTTCTACCCCCTTCCTGCCTACCGGACACTTCTACCCCCTTCCTGCCTACAGGGCACTTCTACCCCCTTCCTGCCTACCGAACACTTCTACCCCCTTCCTGCCTACCGAACACTTCTACCCTCTTCCTGCCTACCAGGCACTTCTACACCCTTCCTGCCTACAGGGCACTTCTACCCCCTTCCTGCCTACAGGGCACTTCTACCCCCTTCCTGCCCACCGGGCACTTCTACCCCCTTCCTGCCTACAGGGCACTTCTACCCTCTTCCTGCCTACAGGGCACTTCTAGCCCCTTCCTGCCCACCGGGCACTTCTACCCCCTTCCTGCCTACAGGGCACTTCTACCCCCTTCCTGCCCACCGGACACTTCTACCCCCTTCCTGCCTACCGGGCACTTCTACCCCCTTCCTGCCTACAGGGAACTTCTACCCCCTTCCTGCCTACAGGGCACTTCTACCCCCTTCCTGCCTACCGGACACTTCTACCCCCTTCCTGCCTACCGAACACTTCTACCCCCTTCCTGCCTACCGAACACTTCTACCCTCTTCCTGCCTACCAGGCACTTCTACCCCCTTCCTGCCTACAGGGCACTTCTACCCCCTTCCTGCCTACCGGACACTTATACCCCCTTCCTGCCTACAGGGCACTTATAACCCCTTCCTGCCTACCAGACACTTCTACCCCCTTCCTGCCTACAGGGCACTTCTACCCCCTTCCTGCCTACCGGGCACTTCTACCCCCTTCCTGCCTGCCGAACACATCTACCCCCTTCCTGCCTACCGGACACTTCTACCCCCTTCCTGCCTACAGGGCACTTCTACCCCCTTCCTGCCTACAGGACACTTCTACCCCCTTCCTGCCTACCGGGCACTTCTACCCCCTTCCTGCCTGCCGAACACATCTACCCCCTTCCTGCCTACCGGACACTTCTACCCCCTTCCTGCCTACAGGGCACTTCTACCCCCTTCCTGCCTACAGGACACTTCTACCCCCTTCCTGCCTACAGGACACTTCTACCCCCTTCCTGCCTACAGGGCACTTCTACCCCCTTCCTGCCTACAGGACACTTCTACCCCCTTCCTGCCTACAGGACACTTCTACCCCCTTCCTGCCTACCGGGCACTTCTACCCCCTTCCTGCCTGCCGAACACATCTACCCCCTTCCTGCCTACCGGGCACTTCTACCCCCTTCCTGCCTACAGGACACTTCTACCCCCTTCCTGCCTACCGGACACTTCTACCCCCTTCCTGCCTACGGGGCACTTCTACCCCCTTCCTGCCTACCGAACACTTCTACCCCCTTCCTGCCTACCTGACACATCTACCCCCTTCCTGCCTACCGGACACTTATACCCCCTTCCTGCCTACAGGGCACTTCTACCCCCTTCCTGCCTACCGAACACTTCTACCCCCTTCCTGCCTACCGGCACTTCTACCCTCTTCCTGCCTACCAGGCACTTCTACCACCTTCCTGCCTACCGGGCACTTCTACCCCCTTCCTGCCTACCGGACACTTCTACCCCCTTCCTGCCTACAGGGCACTTCTACCCCCTTCCTGCCTACCGAACACTTCTACCCCCTTCCTGCCTACCGGCACTTCTACCCTCTTCCTGCCTACCAGGCACTTCTACCCCCTTCCTGCCTACCGGGCACTTCTACCCCCTTCCTGCCTACCGGACACTTCTACCCCCTTCCTGCCTACAGGGCACTTCTACCCCCTTCCTGCCTACCGGACACTTCTACCCTCTTCCTGCCTACAGGGCACTTCTACCCCCTTCCTGCCTACACGGCACTTCTACCCCCTTCCTGCCTACCGGGCACTTCTACCCCCTTCCTGCCTACCGGGCACTTATACCATACTCCCTTCCTGCCTACCGGACACTTCTACCCCCTTCCTGCCTACAGGGCACTTCTACCCCCTTCCTGCCTACAGGGAACTTCTACCCCCTTCCTGCCTACAGGGCACTTCTACCCCCTTCCTGCCTACCGGACACTTCTACCCCCTTCCTGCCTACAGGGCACTTCTACCCCCTTCCTGCCTACCGGGCACTTCTACCCCCTTCCTGCCTACCGGACACTTCTACCCCCTTCCTGCCTACAGGGCACTTCTACCCCCTTCCTGCCTACAGGGCACTTCTACCCCCTTCCTGCCTACAGGGCACTTCTACCCCCTTCCTGCCTACCGGGCACTTCTACCCCCTTCCTGCCTACCGGGCACTTATACCATACCCCCTTCCTGCCTACTGGACACTTCTACCCCCTTCCTGCCTACAGGGCACTTCTACCCCCTTCCTGCCTACAGGGAACTTCTACCCCCTTCCTGCCTACAGGGCACTTCTACCCCCTTCCTGCCTACCGGACACTTCTACCCCCTTCCTGCCTACAGGACACTTCTACCCCCTTCCTGCCTACCGGGCACTTCTACCCCCTTCCTGCCTGCCGAACACATCTACCCCCTTCCTGCCTACCGGGCACTTCTACCCCCTTCCTGCCTACAGGACACTTCTACCCCCTTCCTGCCTACCGGACACTTCTACCCCCTTCCTGCCTACGGGGCAATTCTACCCCCTTCCTGCCTACCGAACACTTCTACCCCCTTCCTGCCTACCTGACACTTCTACCCCCTTCCTGCCTACAGGGCACTTCTACCCCCTTCCTGCCTACCGAACACTTCTACCCCCTTCCTGCCTACCGGCACTTCTACCCTCTTCCTGCCTACCAGGCACTTCTACCACCTTCCTGCCTACCGGACACTTCTACCCCCTTCCTGCCTACAGGGCACTTCTACCCCCTTCCTGCCTACCGAACACTTCTACCCCCTTCCTGCCTACCGGCACTTCTACCCTCTTCCTGCCTACCAGGCACTTCTACCCCCTTCCTGCCTACCGGGCACTTCTACCCCCTTCCTGCCTACCGGACACTTCTACCCCCTTCCTGCCTACAGGGCACTTCTACCCCCTTCCTGCCTACCGGACACTTCTACCCTCTTCCTGCCTACAGGGCACTTCTACCCCCTTCCTGCCTACAGGGCACTTCTACCCCCTTCCTTCCTACCGGGCACTTCTACCCCCTTCCTGCCTACCGGGCACTTATACCATACCCCCTTCCTGCCTACCGGACACTTCTACCCCCTTCCTGCCTACAGGGCACTTCTACCCCCTTCCTGCCTACAGGGAACTTCTACCCCCTTCCTGCCTACAGGGCACTTCTACCCCCTTCCTGCCTACCGGACACTTCTACCCCCTTCCTGCCTACAGGGCACTTCTACCCCCTTCCTGCCTACCGGGCACTTCTACCCCCTTCCTGCCTACCGGACACTTCTACCCCCTTCCTGCCTACAGGGCACTTCTACCCCCTTCCTGCCTACAGGGCACTTCTACCCCCTTCCTGCCTACCGGGCACTTCTACCCCCTTCCTGCCTACCGGGCACTTATACCATACCCCCTTCCTGCCTACCGGACACTTCTACCCCCTTCCTGCCTACAGGGCACTTCTACCCCCTTCCTGCCTACAGGGAAATTCTACCCCCTTCCTGCCTACAGGGCACTTCTACCCCCTTCCTGCCTACCGGACACTTCTACCCCCTTCCTGCCTACAGGGCACTTCTACCCCCTTCCTGCCTACCGAACACTTCTATCCCCTTCCTGCCTACCGAACACTTCTACCCTCTTCCTGCCTACCAGGCACTTCTACACCCTTCCTGCCTACAGGGCACTTCTACCCCCTTCCTGCCTACAGGGCACTTCTACCCCCTTCCTGCCCACCGGGCACTTCTACCCCCTTCCTGCCTACAGGGCACTTCTACCCCCTTCCTGCCTACAGGACACTTCTACCCCCTTCCTGCCTACCGGACACTTCTACCCCCTTCCTACCTACAGGGCACTTCTACCCCCTTCCTGCCTACAGGGCACTTCTACCCCCTTCCTGCCTGCCGAACACATCTACCCCCTTTCTGCCTACCGGACACTTCTACCCCCTTCCTGCCTACCGGGCACTTCTACCCCCTTCCTGCCTACAGGACACTTCTACCCCCTTCCTGCCTACAGGGCACTTCTACCCCCTTCCTGCTTACAGGACACTTCTACCCCCTTCCTGCCTACCGGACACTTCTACCCCCTTCCTGCCTACAGGGCACTGATAGGCTGCATTGATGGACACTGATAGGTGGCACTGATGGGCACTGATGAGGAGGCACTGGTAGGCGGCACTGATGGGCATTGACAGGCATTACTGATGGGCACTGATAGGCGGCACTGACTGGCACTGTTAGGTGCCACTGACTGGCACTGTTAGGCGGCACTGATAGGCAGCACCGATGGGCACTGATAGGCGGCACTGACTGGCATTGATTTTATTTATCTTTTTGATTTTATCTTTTTTGATTTTTGATTTTATTTTTCTTTTATTGTGGACAATATAATTTCTGGACAGTAGTATTTATTCATTTATTAGTGTTATTTAGTATATTAGCACTTTATACATATATATTGATAGGTGGCACTGACTGGCACTGTTAGGCGGCACTGATAGGCAGCACCGACGGGCATTGATAGGCGACACTGACTGGCACTGATGGTTGACACTGAAAGGCAGGTCAGATGGGCACTGATAAGTGGTATTGATGTGGCACTGGTAGGTGGCATTGATGGGCACTGACAGGTGGCACTGCTGGGGCTACACAGATCATCAGGGCACACTGATCATCAGTACCCTGATGATCAGTGTAGATGTCCCCTCTGAGGAATGCCGATTACCGGCTCCCCTATCCTCCCCTCTGTCAGCGTGACAGCTCGTGAGGAGAGAAATGACGATAACCAGCATTTCCCTGTTTACATGTGATTAGCTGTGATTGGACACAGCTGATCACATGACCGAGCCAACATCGTGGCTCTTTCCGTTGATCGGGGATCCGTTGTGTCTGGGGGACACAGCGCACTGACGATCACCGCGCTGCATGCACGGTTAGAATGGGATGACGTCATATGACGTTGTCCCAGAACGAGAGAACCGCCTTGCGTCCGTCATTGTACTATATGCCGGGCGGGAGGCAGTTAAATAATTTGTTTTACAGTGTTCAACTTAAATCCTCCCTCCGGCCTTCCCTTCAGTCTTGCACAGATGTACCGACTCCTCCCCTTCAGTCTTGCACAGGTGTACCGACTCCTCCCTCCAAATCATGTGATTCAGGTGTTCCAATCCCCTCCATGGACACAGGTGTATACAATCAAGCCCCTAGGCATGCAGACTGCTTCTACAAACATTGGTGAAAGAATGGGTCGCTCTCAGGAGCTCAGTGACTCCAAGCGTGGTCCCGTGATAGGTGGCCACCTGGGCAATAAGTCCATCCGTGACATTTCCTGGCTACTAAATATTCCACGCTCAACTGTTAGTGGGATTCTAACAAAGTGGAAGCCACTGGGAACAACAGCCACTCAGCCACCAAGTGGTAGGCCACGTCACATGACAGAGCGGGGTCAGCGCATGCTGAAGCGCACAGTGCCCAGAAGTCGCCAACTGTCTGCAGAGTCAATAGCTAAAGACCTCCAAACTTGGTGTGGCCTTCAGATGAGCCCAACAACAGTGCGTAGAGAGCTTCATGGAATGGGTTTCCACGGCCGAGCAGCTGCATCCAAGCCTTCCATCACCAAGTGCAATGCAAAGCGTCGGATGCCATGGTGTAAAGCACGCCGCCACTGGAGTCTAGAGCAGTGGAGACATGTTCTCTGGAGTGACCAATCACGCTTCTCTGTCTGGCAATCTGATGGACATCTCTGGGTTTGGAGATTGTCAGTGGTCTTGTATGTCTTCCATTTTCTAATTATTGCTCCCACAGTTGATTTGTTCACACCAAGCTGCTTGTCTATTGCAGATTCAGTCTTCCCAGCCTGGTGCAGGTCTACAATTTTGTTTCTGGTGTCCTTCGACAGCTCTTTGGTCTTCACCATAGTGGAGTTTGGAGTGTGACTGTTTGAGGTTGTGGACAGGTGTCTTTTATACTGCTAACAAGTTCAAACAGGTGCCATTGATACAGGTAATGAGTGCAGGACAGAGGAGCCTCTTAAAGAAGAAGGTACAGGTCTGTGAGAGCCGGAAATCTTGCTTGTTTGTAGGTGACCAAATACTTATTTTCCACCATAATTTGCAAATAAATTCTTTCCAGATCAGCCAATGTGATTGTCTGGATTTGTTTTCTCATTTTGTCTCTCATAGTTGAGGTCTCCCTATGATGCCAATTACAGGCCTCTCTTCATCACTACATTATACCGTATACAGTCATATAGAGCGTCAGCTCCGGGGGTACAGAGAGGAGAGGGGTGGGGCCGGCATCACTACATTATACCAAGTACAGACATGTAGAGCGTCAGCTCCGGGGTACAGAGAGGAGAGGGGTGGGGCCGGCATCACTACATTATACCGTGTACAGACATATAGAGCGTCAGCTCCGGGGGTACAGAGAGGAGAGGAATGGGGCCGGCATCACTACATTATACCATATATAGAGCGTCAGCTCCGGGGGTACAGAGAGGAGAGGGATGGGGCCGGCATCACTACATTATACCATATATAGAGCGTCAGCTCCGGGGGTACAGAGAGGAGAGGGATGGGGCCGGCATCACTACATTATACCATATATAGAGCGTCAGCTCTGGGGGTACAGAGAGGAGAGGGATGGGGCCGGCGTCACTACATTATACCATGTACAGACATATAGAGCGTCAGCTCCGGGGGTACAGAGAGGAGAGGGATGGGGCCGGCATCACTACATTATACCGTGTACAGACATGTAGAGCGTCAGCTCCGGGCTACAGAGAGGTGAGGGATGGGGCCGGCGTCACTACATTATACCGTATACAGACATGTAGAGCGTCAGCTCCGGGGGTACAGAGAGGAGAGGGATGGGGCCGGCGTCACTACATTATACCATGTACAGACATATAGAGCGTCAGCTCCGGGGGTACAGAGAGGAGAGGGATGGGGCCAGCATCATATTATACATATAGAGTGTCAGCTCCGGGGGTACAGAGAGGAGAGGGATGGGGCCAGCATCATATTATACATATAGAGTGTCAGTTCCGGGGGTACAGAGAGGAGAGGGATGGTTCCAGTATTCCGCACAGTCTGATCGGTGTGAAGTTCGATCATTTCGGACGAGTCTAGACTGATATCCAGGCAGTCGGCCCCCATCCTCTCATCTCTCGGGCCCCTACAGATCTTCATTATAAATGCATCCAGAACACAGGTAGAAGGACAGGCGATGCGTCTGGCATGTGCATTGTGTGGGAAGTGAAGTCGCACGCTGGGAGCCAAACTGTCTTCCCTCATTTGAAATGCATGGAACTGCCGGCACAGGAAACGCGTTGGGAAGACACAGACAATGCATACAAACGTGCCGGACAAAAGCACCGCTCAGTGAAGGGCTCCCATGCCTCCACAATCAGTGTGTACCCCCTGGAAAGGTGCCGGGGGGGGGGGCTAGTATTAAAAATGTTGCTCTCTGACACCCCCACCCTGGTGCTGAAGCTACTCTCTAGGCAAACAGTTACATATCATTTTAGCTGCCAAAGAATTTGTATTTCTGACCGTTTTGTTCTGAGATTTATACGGGAAATCCCCGGCTTGACCTGATTTTTCTCTGCGGCTGTTCACTGATACTTACAGGTCTTGCCCCGCCTTCTCCCTGTGATTGGACGGTGAAAGGAGAAGCAGCAGATTGATGATCTCATCTCCCTGTTACTCTGCTCTCTCCTTCTATCAGCGTGCTCTTTGTTCGCATAGGAGCCTTGCAGGAGAGCTGAATGGCTTCTTATGCTTCTTCTCCCTTCCTTATGGCAGGAATACGTGGTAAGAAAATTGACCGAATCCTGGCCCACATTAACCAATCGAAAAAAATGAGAATTAATTGGATTACACTGGATTTAAGGATCCTTGGACATACACATCCGGGTCATCTTCTGTTTCCACTCATGCGTGATAGCGCTTGATAGATTTTTTTTTGGACGACCGTCCTACCGCCGCATAGAGAATCAGTTGTTCGCATGTGCATGAGGTAAGAAAATCGACCGATTGGTCATCCGACGACCGATCGGTGTTCGTTGGTTGGTCGAAATCGTGGCCCACATTAAACAATCGAAAAAAAAAATCATTTGTTGAGCAATACGTAGTGTTGACATCTTCCGTGCAAGTGGAAGCGATGCAGTGTGCGCGTGACCTTGTAGCCACGCCCTGCCGCCCAGAACGAGCGTTCAACGCCCTGCCGCCCAGAATGAGCGATTGGATATAATTCCTTGGAATTGGATTAAATCGGATTATGGATCCTTGGACATCAACATTTGGGTCATCTTCTGTTTCTGCTCATGCATGATAGCGCTTGATAGATTTTTTTTCTTAGACGACCGTCATACCGCCGCATAGAGAATCGGTCGTGCGCATGTGGTAAGATAATCGACTGATCTGTCATCTGACAACCGATCGCCGTTCGTTTCTTTTGGTCGAAATTGTGGCCCACATTAACCAATCTAAAAAAAATTGTTCCTCGAGCAATACGTAGTGTTGACATCTTCCGTGCAAGTGGAAGCGATGCAATGTGCGCGTGACCTTGTAGCCACGCCCTTCCACCGAGAACGAGCGTTGAACACCCTGCTGCCCAGAACGAACGATTGGATACAATTCCTCGGAATTAATTGGATTAAAATGGATTTTTGGATCCTTGGACATCAACATCCGGGTCATCTTCTGTTTCCGCTCATGCGTGATAGCGCTTGATAGATTTTTTTCAGACGACCGTCATACTGCCTCATAGAGAATCGTCGTTCGCATGCCCCTGCAGTAAGAAAATCGACCGATCTGTCATCCGACGATCGATCGTTCATTCGTTGGTCGAAATCGTGGCCCACATTAACCAATTGAAAAAAATCGGAATTAATTGGATTAAATTGGATTTATGGATCCTTGGACATACACATCCGGGTCGTCTTCTGTTTCCGCTCATGCGTGATAGCGCTTGATAGATTTTTTTTTTTTCGGACAACGGTCATACCGCCGCATAGAGAATTGGTCGTTCGCATGCGGTAAGATATTCGACTGATCTGTCATCTGACAACCGATCGCCGTTCGTTCGTTTTGGTCGAAATTGTGGCCCACATTAACCAATCTAAAAAAATTGTTCCTCGAGCAATACGTAGTGTTGACATCTTCCGTACAAGTGGAAGCGATGCAATGTGCGCGTGACCTTGTAGCCACGCCCTCCCACCCAGAACGAGTGCCCAGAACGAACGATTGGATACAATTCCTCGGAATTAATTGGATTAAAATGGATTTTTGGATCCTTAGACATCAACATCCGGGTCATCTTCTGTTTCCGCTCATGCGTGATAGCGCTTGATAGATTTTTTTTAGACGACCGTCATATTACCTCATAGAGAATCGTCGTTCGCATGCCCCTGCAGTAAGAAAATCGACCGATCTGTCATCCGACGACCGATCGTTCATTCGTTGGTCGAAATCGTGGCCCACATTAACCAATTGAAAAAAATCGGAATTAATTGGATTAAATTGGATTTATGGATCCTTGGACATACACATCCGGGTCGTCTTCTGTTTCCGCTCATGCGTGATAGCGCTTGATAGATTTTTTTTTTTCGTACAACCGTCATACCACCGCTTAGAAAATTGGACGTTCGCATGCTAAATGACAACATTTTTCACCGTTGTTCGACCGGATTTTTTCGCTCGCAATATCATTATCGGTTATACCATCCTGCTCATCAACCAAGAGAAAATCGGTCGATCGTTTGATCGTTCTGATACCAAGTTAAATGTAGGTCTACGGACGGCTTCAAAAGAAAATACATTTCATGATACATAAATAAATTCAGAGCTGCATTAACCCCTCCCCCTCCAGAGGACCCCCTCCCCCCGCCCTTCCTGACCAGGCCTTTTTTTGCGTTACGGCGCTGCGTTGCTTTAACTGACAATTGCGCGGTCATGCAACGCCGCACCCAAATTAAATTTACATCCTTTTTTTCCCACAAATAGAACCTTCTTTTGGTGATCTTTTGGATCGCCTCTACATTTTTAATTTTTTGCACTATAAAAAAAAGACCGACAATTTTGAGAAAACAATATTTTGGACTTTTTGCTATTAAACATGTCCGGTAAAAAAAAAAATCGTAAAAATCAAATTTCGTCATAAATTTACCAAAATGTCTTTGTTAAGAAAAAAAAATCACAATAATTGTATATTAATTGGTTTACATGAAAGTTATAGCGTTTACAAATGGCGGTATAGGTACTGGAATTTTTTTTTCTACCAGTAATGGCGGCGATCAGTGACTTATAGCGGGACTGCGGCGGGTATTATGACACTGAGGGGGGGGAGAACTGACCTGGTGTCACTGACGTCCCCAGTGCAGGGGAGGACTGACCATTTGGAAACTCAGGCTCTGCCCGAGGGCCCGGGGTCAGTAGGGGGCCCCATGAGATGCCCCTGGTACCTTTTCCAGAGGCTTTTTTGAGTTTGGGCAAGGACATAGGGGCCCCATGATCCCCTATTGCCTGGGGGCCCCATGAGTTGTCAGTCCGCCCCTGCCCCAGTGACACCAATACAGTGATCAGTACTAAAAAAAAAGCACTGTACTAATGACACTGAGCAGGAAGGGGTTAACATGAGGGGCGATCAAAGGGTTAACTGTGTGCTGGGAGAATTTTACTAGGGGGCGGGGTCTGTGTGCTTCACTGTAATCACACTGCTCTGGATGGCTGTGCTGTGCAGTGTGCCCGAGCTGACAGGGAGGAAAACAGTCCTCCTCCCTGTCGGAAATGCTCCGTAATCACCGGCCGGGGCCCGGTGATTGACCGCCGCGAATGGCGGTGCAGGCAGGGCGAGCGGCTTGCGCGTGCCCCCTACCCAGAAATTAAAAATCACATATATACACACATGATTTTGCACACCCGTGCCGTCCTGTAGCAGTATATTTGCGGTCGGGCGGTCGGGAAGCGGTTAAAGTGATACTAAAGTCTTGTTTTTTGTTCTTTTTAAAGAACAAACATGTCTATACTTACCTCCTGTGTGGTGGTTTTGCATACAGCAGCGCGAATCCTCCACTTCTTGGGGCCCCTGCAGGCTCTCCTGTGACTTCCCTCCTGTTGGAAGCAGCTTGCTCTGGGGGCACCCAGGCAGGCACGCTCCTGAGCCATTCACACACAGAGCCATGGCTTGGCCCCGCCCCTTCCCTCTCCTGATTGGCTCATTGGCTGTGAATGACAGCAGAGGGAGCCGATGGCTCGACCAATCAGGAGTGAGAGTCCCCGGATAACCGAGGCTCTCGTGGATATCGCTGAATCGGGATGGGGCTTGGGGGGGGGGGGGGGGCTGCTACACACAACAGGTATTTTACCTTCACCCATAGCATGTACGAAGGTCAGGGGAGGACCGACCATTTCGGATCTCGGGCACTGCCCAAGGGCCCAGGGTCAGTAGGGGGCCCCATGAGATACCGCTGGTAACTTTCATAGGCTTTTTTGGGTGTGGTTTGAGTGTGGGTGAGGACACAGGGGCCCCATGATCCCCTATTGCCCGGGGGCCCCAGGAGTTGTCATTCCGCCCCTGCTGAAGGTAAAACAATGTTCAGACTTTAGAACCAGTTTAATTTGAGTCGTATAACTGTCCGACTCCTTGTGACCTGTCCACTGACAGCTCCGTCACAGAACGAATGTTTCAGGACTTTTCAATTCTGTTGCACAGCAAGACAATGCTAGGAGCAATGAGAGAAGCTGCATGGCCCATTTACTACACTGTTAGGACTCAATGACACAGGCAGCAAATGAGTGGTAAGAACAGGCAGTTGATTATGATTTTACTGACCAACCCCCCCGCCCCCCCCCCCCCCTTCCGACACACACCTGTGACCACTTACCTAAAACCAATCCAATGCAACACAATGCTTTGATCATTAAGTGTTACTAAACCCCAGACCCTGCATTCACTATATCCGCTCTCCCCGGACCCCGCATTCACTATATCCGCTCTCCCCGGACCCCGCATTCACTATATCCACTCCCCCCGGACCCCGCATTCACTATATCCGCTCTCCCCGGACCCCGCATTCACCATATCTGGTCTCCCAGACCCTGCATTCTCTACATCTGGTCTCCCCGGACCCCGCATTCACTATATCCGGTCTCCCCGGACCCCGCATTCACTATATCCGCTCTCCCCGGACCCACATTCACTATATCCGCTCTCCCCGGACCCCGCATTCACTATATCCGCTCTCCCCGGACCCTGCATTCACTATATCCGCTCTCCCCGGACCCCGCATTCACTATATCCGCTCTCCCCGGACCCTGCATTCACTATATCCGCTCTCCCCAGACCCCGCATTCACTATATCCGCTCTCCCCGGACCCTGCATTCACTATATCCGCTCTCCCCGGACCTGCATTCACTATATCCGCTCTCCCCGGACCCTGCATTCACTATATCCGCTCTCCCCGGACCCTGCATTCACTATATCCGCTCTCCCCGGACCCCGCATTCACTATATCCGCTCTCCCCGGACCCCGCATTCACTATATCTGCTCTCCCCGGACCCTGCATTCACTATATCCGCTCTCCCCGGACCCCGCATTCACTATATCCGCTCTCCCCGGACCCTGCATTCACTATATCCGCTCTCCCCGGACCCCGCATTCACTATATCCGCTCTCCCCGGACCCTGCATTCACTATATCCGCTCTCCCCGGACCCTGCATTCACTATATCCGCTCTCCCCGGACCCCGCATTCACTATATCTGGTCTCCCCGGACCCTGCATTCACTATATCCGCTCTCCCTGGACCCCGCATTCACTATATCCGGTCTTCCCGGACCCTGCATTCACTATATCCGCTCTCCCCGGACCCCGCATTCACTATATCCGCTCTCCCCGGACCCCGCATTCACTATATCCGCTCTCCCCAGACTCCGCATTCACTATATCCGCTCTCCCCGGACCCCGCATTCACTATATCCGGTCTCCCCGGACCCCGCATTCACTATATCCGATCTCCCCGGACCCCGCATTCACTATATCCGATCTCCCCGGACCCTGCATTCACTATATCCGCTCTCCCCGGACCCCGCATTCACTATATCCGCTCTCCCCTGACCCTGCATTCACTATATCCGATCTCCCCGGACCCTGCATTCACTATATCCGGTCTCCCCGGACCCCGCATTCACTATATCCGCTCTCCCCGGACCCCGCATTCACTATATCCGCTCTCCCCGGACCCCGCATTCACTATATCCGCTCTCCCCTGGCCCCGCATTCGCTATATCCGCTCTCCCCGGACCCTGCATTCGCTACATCCATTCTCCCCAGACCCCGCATTCACTATATCCGCTCTCCCCGGACCCCGCATTCACTATATCCGCTCTCCCCAGACCCCGCATTTTCTATATCCACTCTCCCCGGACCCCGCATTCACTATATCCGCTCTCCCCGGACCCCGCATTCACTATATCCGCTCTCCCCGGACCCCGCATTCACTATATCCGCTCTCCCTGGACCCCGCATTCACTATATCCGCTCTCCCCGGACCCTGCATTCACTATATCCGCTTTCCCCGGACCCTGCATTCACTATATCCGGTCTCCTCAGACCCTGCATTTTCTATATCCACTCTTCCTGAACCCTGCATTCACTATATCCGCTCTCCCCGGACCCTGCATTCACTATATCCTCTCTCCCCGGACCCTGCATTCACTATATCCGCTCTCCCTGGACCCCGCATTCACTATATCCGCTCTCCCCGGACCCTGCATTCACTATATCCGGTCTCCTCAGACCCTGCATTTTCTATATCCACTCTTCCTGAACCCTGCATTCACTATATCTGGTCTCCCCGGACCCTGCATTCACTATATCCTCTCTCCCCGGACCCTGCATTCACTATATCCTCTCTCCCCGGACCCTGCATTCACTATATCTGGTCTCCCACAGTACACAGAACATGGAAATGCAATTATTTTAGTAAATATAAACTGCTAAATACCTTTTCTCATCAGAAGTTAGAGCAGTCTTGTGACTTCTAACAGTGTCCAGCAGAGCCCATGTTAAAGCCCGTAGGAGGAGGAGGATGCAGGACCCCTGACCCTCTGTCTGGACAGTGTTGATTGGCCCTGTGCTGATCACATACACTCTCCCATGAAAAAAAACACAAAAAAACCTCTCTAGCTATGCACACCAAACTGAGCAAGTGCAGAGTGACTCCACAGGTTATGTCTTATCAGGAGATAAGAGGCAGACACTGGAAGAAGGGGAGGATCAGAGAAGACAGGATCAGACAGCCTTTGTTACACAATGCGGAGGATTAACCCCTTAGGTTCCACAGTGAGTATAACAAGCATGATTCACTGCATCTACAGACTGATTGTACTGTTGGGGGTTCAGTAACACTTTAAAGTCTAGAGGATTGTGCTGCATATGACAAGCTAAGCGCTGGGCTGGGGGTGCAGAAAGGTCTTCCAGCGCAAAATCAGGGGCATGGCAAATGTAACACGGCATGCCGAGCTGACAGGCAGTAATGCCTTGTGATTGGCTTGTGATTGCAGTGCATTAGCCCCATTATAAACTGCCATTCGGCAGACAGAAAAAAAAAGCAGGAGACAGCGATATCACTTTCTGAACATGTTGAAGCCACTGCTCTACTATCTATGGTGGATCGCCTTTCAGAGGGACAGTAGAGACTGATGTCCATGTAAGCCTATTTATTTATTTCAGGTACTATAGCGCTTTACATATATATTGTACATTCACATCAGTCCCTCACCCTCAAGGGGCGTACAATCTAAGGTCCCTAACCCTCAAGGGGCGTACAATCTAAGGTCCCTAACCCTCAAGGGGCGTACAATCTAAGGTCCCTCACCCTCAAGGGGTGTACAATTTAAGGTCCCTAACCTTCAAGGGGCGTACAATCTAAGGTCCCTAACCCTCAAGGGACGTACAATCTAAGGTCCCTAACCCTCAAGGGGTGTACAATCTAAGGTCCCTAACCCTCAAGGGGCGTACAATCTAAGGTCCCTAACCCTCAAGGGGCATACAATCTAAGGTCCCTCACCCTCAAGGGGTGTACAATCTAAGGTCCCCAACCCTCAAACGGCGTACAATCTAAGGTCCCTAACCCTCAAGGGGCGTACAATCTAAGGTCCCCAACCCTCAAACGGCGTACAATCTAAGGTCCCTCACCCTCAAGGGGCGTACAATCTAAGGTCCCTAACCCTGAAGGAGCTTACAATCTAAGGTCCCTAACCCTCAAGGGGCGTACAATCTAAGGTCCCCAACCCTCAAGGGGTGTACAATCTAAGGTCCCTAACTCTCAAGGGGCGTACAATCTAAGGTCCCTAACCCTCAAGGGGCGTACAATCTAAGGTCCCCAACCCTCAAGGGGTGTACAATCTAAGGTCCCTAACTCTCAAGGGGCGTACAATCTAAGGTCCCTAACCCTCAAGGGGTGTACAATCTAAGGTCCCTAACCCTCAAGGGGCGTACAATCTAAGGTCCCTCACCCTCAAGGGGCGTACAATCTAACGTCCCTCACCCTCAAGGGGTGTACAATCTAAGGTCCCTAACCTTCAAGGGGCGTACAATCTAAGGTCCCTAACCCTCAAGGGACGTACAATCTAAGGTCCCCAACCCTCAAACGGCATACAATCTAAGGTCCCTCACCTTCAAGGGGCGTACAATCTAAGGTCCCTAACCCTCAAGGATCTTACAATCTAAGGTCCCTAACCCTCAAGGGGCGTACAATCTAAGGTCCCCAACCCTCAAGGGGTGTACAATCTAAGGTCCCTAACTCTCAAGGGGCATACAATCTAAGGTCCCTCACCCTCAAGGGGCGTACAATCTAAGATTGTACGCCCCTTGAGGGTTAGGGACCTTAGATTGTACACCCCTTGAGGGTGAGGGACGTTAGATTGTACGCCCCTTGAGGGTGAGGGACCTTAGATTGTACGCCCCTTGAGGGTTAGGGATCTTAGATTGTACGCCCCTTGAGGGTGAGGGACCTAAGATCCCTAACCCTCAAGGGGCGTACAATCTAAGGTCCCTCACCCTCAAGGGGCGTACAATCTAAGGTCCCTAACCCTCAAGGGGCGTACAATCTAAGGTCCCCAACCCTCAAGGGGTGTACAATCTAAGGTCCCTAACTCTCAAGGGGCGTACAATCTAAGGTCCCTAACCCTCAAGGGGTGTACAATCTAAGGTCCCTAACCCTCAAGGGGCGTACAATCTAAGGTCCCTCACCCTCAAGGGGCGTACAATCTAACGTCCCTCACCCTCAAGGGGTGTACAATCTAAGGTCCCTAACCTTCAAGGGGCATACAATCTAAGGTCCCTAACCCTCAAGGGGCGTACAATCTAAGGTCCCCAACCCTCAAACGGCATACAATCTAAGGTCCCTCACCCTCAAGGGGCGTACAATCTAAGGTCCCTAACCCTCAAGGAGCTTACAATCTAAGGTCCCCAACCCTCAAGGGGTGTACAATCTAAGGTCCCTAACTCTCAAGGGGCATACAATCTAAGGTCCCTCACCCTCAAGGGGCGTACAATCTAAGATTGTACGCCCCTTGAGGGTTAGGGACCTTAGATTGTACACCCCTTGAGGGTGAGGGACGTTAGATTGTACGCCACTTGAGGGTGAGGGACCTTAGATTGTACGCCCCTTGAGGGTGAGGGATCTTAGATTGTACGCCCCTTAAGGGTGAGGGACCTAAGATCCCTAACCCTCAAGGGGCGTACAATCTAAGGTCCCTCACCCTCAAGGGGCGTACAATCTAACGTCCCTCACCCTCAAGGGGTGTACAATCTAAGGTCCATAACCTTCAAGGGGCATACAATCTAAGGTCCCTAACCCTCAAGGGGCATACAATCTAAGGTCCCCAACCCTCAAACGTCATACAATCTAAGGTCCCTCACCCTCAAGGGGCGTACAATCTAAGGTCCCTAACCCTCAAGGGGCGTACAATCTAAGGTCCCTCACCCTCAAGGGGTGTACAATCTAAGGTCCCTAACTCTCAAGGGGTGTACGATCTAAGGTCTCTAACTCACATTCATACATACACCTACTAGGGCCAATTTAGACAGGAGCCAATTCACCTACCAGCATGTCTTTGGAGTGTGGGAGGAAACCCACACAGGCACAGGGAGAACAGGCAAACTCCAGGCAGATGGTGTCTTGGTTGGGATTTGAACCAATGACCTTAATACTGCTAGGTGGAAGTGCCACTGTGCTGCCCTAGCCTAAATTCACACTAGGCAATGCAGGGGATTGAGTATTCAGAAGGTGATCCTGTGGCCTCCTGAATGCCTGTTGCCAAATGGTGATTTACAACGTATAATGGGACTAATGTGTCGCAACTGCAAGACAAAAGCCTGGCTTACGGCCCATCCCTATTCAGTTTAACAGCCAGTGCTGCCTGAACACTCGGCATGTCATGTTAAATTTGTCACAGCATCGTAACTGCACCATATGAACAGCCTCCTCTGGCTGTATTTAGGCCGGGGGGTGACTGGAGGGTGGTAAAAGCATGTCCCATCTGTGACGATCACGGCGTCAGACCCCGGCCCTTCTCACCAAACTCGTGACGGAAGAGCTAGCCAATCTAAAACCGCACTGTCACGTGCGTAACAATGCCACGCCCAGCTGCACCCTGCAGAAAGATTTTCCAACTAATGGACCACAATCGATATACCGGCAGCCTGAGAGCGATTGTTACTGGGTCAAGTTAATTACGCAATTAACCCTTCACCACCGCCTTTTTGTACAGAAAAAGAGGAAACTCTGCAATATTAGCAATAACACTATGATGGTTGGATAATCGTCTGTATACCACTGTCACCGCAGGCAGGTTATACAGAGCGTTAAACACACACAGAGTAGCGCTCTTCAGCGGCAGGAATTCATAATTTGCATTAAAGAGCTTTAGAAACAGTTCAACACTTTCAGAAAGTAAGATTTATTACTAAAAGGTCAAAAGGGTGCAATAAAAATATTTACAGAAAAAGATGTAGCCAATATATATGTTTAATATACAGAGAACAATAGCACAGCAAAGAAAAAACAGAAGTTTAGAGGGATAAAGTAATTGCCAAAAAGCCTTGGGTTAAGCAGCTTCAAGTTTCATGAGCCAAAAGGATTTCCTATCTCCCACTGACAGTTTCGATGTTAACGGGAGAATCTTCAACTCTTACACACAGCTCAACTCAGCCTAGCTTAGCTTTTTCTAGCAACTCCACAGGGTGTCTCCCTGCAACAGAGAACCAATCACCTCATTTGGGGAGGGGGGTGTGTAGGCAGGGACCTCAGGCTATGACCAAAACCTGCGCAAATTATATTATGGTTCATAACTTACCCTGGAGACATACAACACTCTATCCACAAGTAGACTAATACGCAGCTGTATCTGCGGACCGGTTAGATATGAAACATGACATATCTACTTGAATGGTTTAGGAGATATAATTTTCTGCTCTCCTGTGTATGTCAGATAGGGGGTGTAATATATCAGGAAACTTGTCCCAACGTCAGCCGTCCGAATATGGGCTCCATGTCTGTGTAAGTACGCCCTATTTGAAGATATCACTTACCGTATATGAAAAAGTGAGTTTTTAAATGTAAGTCTGTTTTTATGACCCCCCCGGAATGCCCTTTGAACTCAGTGAAGGGCTTGGTTTATGGCTTTACGAGCCTAGATTGTTAACAGACAGCTAGGCCCCAATGGGATTTATAGCCAAGACGCCCTCCCATTGAGTGTGCTGCCTGTGATCTGCATCAAACAGACCACATGTCACTCAAAAGAGAGGGAGGGGGGATGAGGAAAGCTGATTTGGGAGTGAGAGATGGTAAAAAATGGAAGATTCTTAACAAGATGGATGACCATGTCCATCTCGGTGTGCACGATTGCTACACCATCTACCCATGTAAAAGGGACCTCAATGAGGCCCTACAGCTTGAGTCATTGGGGTTGATTTACTAAAGGCAAATAGACTGTGAACTCTGCAAGTGCCGATGCTCCAGAGCTTCAGCCCCGGGTTCACACTGGTGCGGGGTGGAATTCATAGCGTTTTCAGTGCGAATTCCACACCACATCACAATCGCACACCATTCATGCGAACCGATGCAGGTGTGTGTGTTAAGTTAACAACACTCCAGAATCGGTCTGCAAAACGTGGTGCAATGTGCAGAATCGGATCGCATAGGTGTGAATACCCATGCGATCCGATTCTAGTGCGGACCCAAGAAAGGGTCCTGCGCGTTTTTGGTGCTGGTGCGGTGCGAGTAGAGCCATACAAAATGGCGCACAAATCGCATGTGATTTTTACAGGTATGCGGTGCGTTTCCTGTGCGAATCACACGCAATCTACTGAGCCGCACGTATGTGAACCCGGACTAAAGGAAGCACTGCTGACTTCCATCATCAGATTAGGATTCTGAATACTTTATTAATCCCACTCATGTCAAAGCAAAAATGCTGCTTTTTTCCCCTTGCATGTGATTGACTATTCTATACAAAGTGTATCTTTACCTCATTTACTAAGCTCCGGAGCAACCGTTTTTGCAGAGTGCACAGTCCTTTTGCCTTTGGTAAACCAACCCCATAGACTCATCACTGAGCCAAAGTAGCATTGGGGCAGAATGATACCTGACCCTGACCACCTTCTAATGGTGTCAATTAATGGTGTCTCACCTCTCTTGCAGTTGGCTGCCCAGGATTACAGATGCACACGGGTTGTTCATACACAGAAAAACTGTTGCATAGACTTTGCTGAGCCCAGACTTTAATCTCGTAGTCTTCTTTATTTGCCTGTGCTCTAAGTGCCTTTTTATGCTCTTTTCTATGTAAAAGGCAGAAAGTGGCTGAGAGCTGAGAGCTCATACAAATAAGATAAAACTGTGCGGTGCGAGGACTGGAAATTGAAATGTTTGCCGCTCACCGGGAACGTTATCACAGCGTGAGGCAAGCAATCAGCCGGAAGAACCAGGTGTGCCCCATACAATGGACTGAGCCATTCCCAGCCCCCGCCAGAAAATAGTCTGTCTGCTGTCACTTCTCCCAAGATCTTTCTGCTTCAAGAAGTGTCATTTTATTCCAGACCCTGACAACACCCGGCACTGAGAGGATATCAATCCTCCTACCGGGAGAAAATCAACCTCTTCATGGCAGAATATTGGAGGCTTACATTTCTCAGCCAATAGTTCAATGTCTGCTCATCCTTCCTCTGTCTCTCCCGGAATTCCTCTTCTCCTTTCCTTCTTCTCTTTCTTCCTCTTATTCTTTTATCTGGTCATCTCTCTTCTTCCATCTGTCTATCTGCATTGAAATGCAACCTCTTCTTCCTTTGAATTATCTCTTCTTTTCTTCTCTCTCTTTCTTCTTTTGCCCTCTTTTCTCCCTCTCTTCCTCACTCCCCTTCCTCTGTCTTTTTACCATTTTTCTCACATCATCCATCTTCCTTCCTTCCTTCCTTCCTCCCCTCCCCCTCTTCCTCCCTCCCTTCCCTCCCTCTCTTCCCCTCTTCCTCCCTCCCTTCCCTCTCTTCCTTCCTCCCTTCCCTCTCTTCCTTCCTTCCTTCCTTCCTCCCCTCCCCCTCTTCCTCCCCTCCCTTCCCTCCCTCTCTTCCCCTCTTCCTCCCTCCCTTCCCTCTCTTCCTCCCTCCCTCCCTTCCCTTCCTTCCTTCTTTCCTTCCTTCCTTCCTTCCTTCCTTCCTTCCTTCCTTCCTCCCTTCCTCCCTTCCTCCCTCCCTTCCTTCCTTCCTTCCTTCCTTCCTTCCTTCCTCTCTTCCCTCCCTCCCTTCCTCCCTCCCTTCCCCTCTTCCTCCCTCCCTCCCTTCCCTCTCTTCCTCCGTCCCTTCCCTCCCTTTCTTCCTTCCTCTCTCCCTCCCTTCCCTCTCTTCCTCCCCTTTCTTCCTTCCTCTCTCCCTTCCCTCTCTTCCTCCCTCCCTTCCCTCCCTCTCTTCCCCTCTTCCTCCCTCCCTTCCCTCTCTTCCTCCCTTCCCTTCCTTCCTTCCTTCCTTCCTTCCTTCCTTCCTCCCTCCCTCCCTCCCTCCCTCCCTCCCTTCCTTCCTTCCTTCCTTCCTTCCTTCCTTCCTTCCTTCCTTCCTTCCTTCTTTCCTTCCTTCCTTCCTTCCTTCCCTTCCCCTCCCTTCCCTTCCCTCCCTCCCTTCCCCTCTTCCTCCCTCCCTCCCTTCCCTCTCTTCCTTCCTCTCTTCCTCCCTCCCTTCCTTCCTCCCTCCCTTCCCTCTCTTCCTCCCCTTTCTTCCTTCCTCTCTCCCTTCCTCCCTCCCTTCCTCCCTTCCCTCTCTTCCTCCCTCCCTTCGTCCCTCCTTCCTCCTTTTCTCCCTTCCTCCCCCCTCCCTTCCTCCTTTTCTCCCTTCCTCCCTCCCATTCTCTCTTTTTTGTCATTGGACATAGCTGATCACGTGGTAAAAGGCCGCTGTGATTGGCCTTTTCCCTCATCACATGATCAGAAGGACACAACAATCACGAGGGAGGGCTCGTTCTGGGAAGATGTCATATGACGCCCTCCCAGAACTGGGTAACCACGCTGTAGCTGTCATTCGGCTATAGCGTGGTTATCTACATGTGTACAGTATATCAGGACACTGGATTTTTTTAATCCTCTAAGTACCTTTTTCTTTCAGCACTGCTGTGAGGTCACATGATCTTTCCTTATTCTTTGGCATCTGCGGGGGAAGATCCTTGGGAGGGGCTTCTATTACTCAGCTGAAGTATGTGTCTGCACAGCTATGATTGCTGCTTGGCCAGTCATGTGACTTAAAATAATAGTTTCAGATGAGCAATTCAAATTAAAATATAAATATATATTTTAAAAAAATGTTTTATAGGTCCCTATAAGTCTTTATTGAAAATTAAATGTGTACTTTTTGTGCATTATAATAGTGTAGGTGGAGTCAAAGATGATTGACATTAGTTTTCATTTTGTAGAGACAACATCTGCATGGAATGGGCTCACTTTGGGTGGGGGGCCCATGGAACACAGCTCACTTTGGAGAGGTGGGGAGACCCCTGTCTCAGCTCCCCATATCCCTCTTATGTGTAAGTCACCCTGTGCCTGTTAGGGGTACAGGGTGATCTGTCCTAATATTGGGGTGGGGGGTTGTTGATTGTTTGATGTTATGTGGCTGCATTCCATTGTTCTATTGTTTGGGAGCAAACTATTATGGGATGTATGTGTTTATGTGTATTAGCTTAGTGGGGGGGGGGGGTGTCTCCAGCAGCCCTCCCTCCTGATGGGACTGTCTGCTAGTGTGAAGTATGAATACCTGTGTGTCTCTTGTTACTAAATGTAGATTGCCCCGCACTGTGTTATTATGCAGGGAGGGGGATTGTCCCCTGAGTGTATATATCTTGTATCTGTGTTCATATAAAAGTCTACCTCCTGGTTTACTTCAAGACTGGTGTCGTCTAGTCTTGTATGGTCGGCTGTGGCATCTGTGGTCGGTGTTCGGACGGGGAAGCGGTATTCTAACAGAAGTATTATTATTATTATTATACAGTATTTATAAAGCGCCAATAGTTCACTCAGCGCTGTACATTACAAAGGGGGACAGAACATGTGACAGAACAATACCAATACAATGCAAAACATGAGGGGATCGAGGGCCCTGCTCTTTCGAGCTTACAATCTAGAAGGGATGGGATAGTGGTACAGGAGGAGATAGCTGTGGGGGATGGAGTGGTAGGAAGAGTGGAGGAGGTCAGCAAGTTAGCAGGGGGTGAGGTAGGCTTCCCTGAAGAGATGGGTTTTCAGGGTGCGCCTAAAGGAGAGGAGAGTAGGTGATAATCTGATGGGTTGGGGCAGGGAGTTCCAGAGGATGGGTGACACCCTGGAGAAGTCCTGGAGGCGGGCATGGGAGGAGGAGACCAGGGAACTAGAGAGAAGGAGGTCTTGTGAGGAGCGGAGTGTGCGTGCTGGGCGGTACTTGGATATTAGGTCAGTGATGTAGTTCGGGGCAGTATGGTGGACAGCTTTGTACGTCAGTGTTAGGATTTTAAATTTGATCCGTTGCGCAATCGGAAGCCAGTGGAGGGATTGGCAGAGGGGGGTGGCGGAAATGGAGCGGTTGGAAAGGTGATTGAGTCTGGCAGCCGTATTCAGGATCAACTGAAGCGGGGATAGCCAGCGGCGAGGCAGGCCAGTGAGGAGGGAGTTGCAGTAGTCGAGTCGTGATATGATGAGGGAGTGGATGAGCTGTTTAGTGGTTTCTGGGGTTAGGAACGAGCGGATTTTGGCGATGTTGCGGAGGTGGAGTCTGCACGAGTTTGTTAAAGATTGGACTTGGGGCTGGAAGGATAGGTTGGAGTCCAGAATGACACCAAGTACTCTGGCCTGCAGAGCGGGTTTGATATTGACGTTGTTGGATGTGATGTAGAAGTCAATGGGGGGTGGGGTTCGGGCTGGGGGGAAGACAAGGAGCTCGGTTTTGGAGAGATTCAGTTTAAGGAAGTGGAGCGACATCCAATCTGATATGTCGCTCAGTAGGTGTGTGATTTGGGCAGAGACCGAAGGGGTGAGGTGGGGGGTTGAGAGATAGATTTGTGTGTCGTCGGCATAGAGGTGGTAGTTGAAGCCGTGAGAGTACTCAAGCGTAGTCTGGGTCGATTCCGTTACAGGCTCCCTGCAGGCATGCCAGTATATACTGTATATACTCCAATATGAAGACTATCATATAGAGTTAGGACTGCACTATACAAAGGAGCCTTGACTTTCACATATATTTGCAAACGTTGCGCAACTAAATCCTGGTTTAGGGTCTGTTCACACTATAGAAACGCAGTCCAGATGCATTTTTGCATGTGCGTGGAACTGCAAGCGCTGATGTGAACTATGACATTGACAACCATACCATCTACTTTCTGTGCGTTTTGAATGAAAAAAAAAAAAAACACATGAAGTGTGAACTGGCCCTTAAAGCAAACTGTTAGCATTTTTTTCATTGCTGGCTAGCTGGAAGTGTACAGGAAAAGCTTCCTTGTCTGTGCAAAGAAGCTTTCTTTAACCTCTTCCCATCTGGCCCATGTCGATAAACGTCCGGATGGCAGCACTGCCGATGTGGGTGGGCATTTCTAAACGTCCCCCCGCATCCATTGAAAGTGTCCGGACTGGAAGGGGTTGAAAGTGTCCGGACTGGAAGGGGGTGAAAGTGTCCGGACTGGAAGGGGGGGAAAGTGTCCGGACTGGAAGGGGGTGAAAGTGTCCGGACTGGAAGGGGGCAAAGCGTCCGGACTGGAAGGGGGTGAAAGCGTCGGGACTGGAAGGGGGTGAAAGTGTCCGGACTGGAAGGGGGTGAAAGTGTCCAGACTGGAAGGGGGGAAAGTGTCCGGACTGGAAGGGGGGCAAAGTGTCCGGACTGGAAGGGGGTGAAAGTGTCCGGACTGGAAGGGGGGCAAAGTGTCCGGACTGGAAGGGGGTGAAAGTGTCCGGACTGGAAGGGGGGCAAAGTGTCCGGACTGGAAGGGGGTGAAAGTGTCCAGATTTGAAGTGGTTAAAGAAAATGTCCAGCAGGTGACTTAGCAAGAAGAGATACTACCAGACATAGCAGAGTATGCACCATGGACTATTAACTATGAACTAGGGATTATGGGATAGGGACTAGGCACAATGTACTATGGACTAGGGACTACCATACTATAGATTAGGGACAGTAAACTTGGGACAAGGGACTTGGGCTATGGATTAGGGGCTATGTACCATGGACTATCTACTATGAACTAGGATTATAGGCTAGGGACTATGTGTTATGGACTAGGCACTATGGACTGGGGAAAATGGACTACCATACTATAGATTAGGGACAGTAAACTTGGGACAAGGGACTTGGGCTATGGATTAGGGGCTATGTACCATGGACTATCTACTATGAACTAGGGATTATGGGCTAGGGACTATGTACTATGGAGTAGGGACTAGCATACTATAGATTAAGGACAGTAAACTTGGGACAAGGGACTTGGACTATGGATTAGGGGCTATGTACCATGGACTATCAACTATGAACTAGGATTATGGGCCAGGGACTAGGCACAATGTACTATGGACTGGGGACTACCATACTATAGATTAGGGACAGTAAACTTGGGTCAATGGATTTGGGCTATGGATTAGGGGCTATGTACCATGGACTAGCTACTATGAACTAGGATTATGGGCTAGGGACTATGTACTATGGAGTAGGGACTAGCATACTATAGATTAAGGACAGTAAACTTGGGACAAGGGACTTGGATTTATGGATTAGGGGCTATGTACCATGGACTATCTACTATGAACTAGGATTATGGGCTGGGGACTATGTGCTATGGACTAGGCACTATGGACTAGGGACTACCATACTATATAGATTAAGGACAGTAAACTTGGGGCAAGGGATTTGGGCTATGGATTAGGGGCTATGTACCATGGACTATCTACTATGAACTAGGGATTATGGGCTAGGGACTATGTACTATGGAGTAGGGATAATGGACTAGATTACAAAACTGACAGTTACAGCTATGACTTGCAGAGGCATGATGGAACTTGTAGTCCTGCGGCTCTCAGGTTGCCTACCCCTGGCCTAGGGACTATGGACTAGGTACTATGTATTATGTACTAGGAACTGGTGACTAGAAACTATGGACTTTGTACTATGGACTAGGGATTCTCAGTGACACCATGGTCTCTGTGCTGGGAGCGCACCGAGCGGCGTGCTCCCAGCACAAAGACAGGTACGCAAATATGCGGCCCCCACAGAAAAAAGCCTAGTTCTGTCAAGCCGCATATTTATGTGCCGTCGGAGTCATGGGGTTAAGTTGTGGATGAGTATGGATGACTTTTGGAGAATAAGGATGTCACTTTAAAGCAGTTGTAAATCTCTGACCCGAGAAATGAACAAAGCATATCTTTCTACAGTGTGGAATCTCCTCGATCCAAAGCAGCTAGTTGGATTTACGTCTCCTTTCTCTTTCCTATGCTATCTGCATGAATCACTTTTGGAAGCCTATGCTGACCCCAGGCAATCTCAGGAGAACCCACTCCAGTACACAACAGGTGATTGCTTCAGCTGTGCATGTTTCCCTATGAGACTGTGTGGGGGTTGTGTGTCCATTCCCTCCACTCGGGTCTCAGATTACACTCAGCTCCCTCCTCTATGCTGTGCAGTGTGTGACATCAGATCACCTCGAGGAGCTCAGAAATGCTGTGAAATTTCAGAATTTTGATTTGATGTAGAGCAGAGATGGCAGCATAGGGCGGCACGGTGGCTTAGTGGTTAGAACTTCTGCTTTCCAGTAATTGGGTCATGGGTTCAATTTCCAACCATGGTGCATCCTGCATGGAGTTTGCATGTTCTCCCTGTATTCGCATGGGTTCCTTCCCACACTCCAAAGACATGCTGGTAGGTTAATTGGCTCCTGTCTAAATTGTCCTAGTTTCATCCCTGGCCCTGTGGGATCTCCTGCATGGTAGGGGTTGGGGAAAGACCTGGCAACCTACCCTGTAAAAAATAATTGCTAAGAGAATTCATGGAAGAAGTCGCCAAGGGTCGGATATGACCAGGAGTGGACTGACAACTCATGGGGCCCCTGGGCAATAGGGGATCATGGGGCCCCTGTGTCCTTGCCTACACCCAATAAAGCCAATGAAAGGTATCAGGGGCATCTCATGGGGTCCCCTACTGACCCTGGGCCCTTGGGCAGTGCCTGAGTGCTTGAATGGTCAGTCTGCCCCTGGATACGACTGAATGGATAGATAGAGAAGGCTGCAGATAAACAGGTACACCTTGCGGAGGATTTGTTATCATTGTCTCTGTGTATCACCAGAGGCCAGTCACTTCACCGGGTTTAAAAACTACCTTAAAGCATTTTAAAGATTATATTTAAACTAGATATTCTCTTTAAATGATAAATGTTGTAAAAGCTGAAAAGAAAACTGAGGACAGCCTCTCGGCACAGACACCAGACAGGAGCGTTTACAATGACAATGCCGGTAAATTGAGGGCTGACAGCGGGGAAATGAATAAGTAGAAAAAAGCTTTATGCGATCTTCGCTCAGACGAGCCATTAAGGCACATGGAAAGAGAGACCATCGCCAACGCCTACACACCAATCACAGAGCGATGTCTAGACCAGCAATGGGCAAACTACGGCCCGCGGGCCGTATACGGCCCGGCGGACCTTTAATCCGGCCCGCGGAGCTAGGCTCCCGCAAGGCCAGTGGTCGGCAAGCCGCGGCTCTTTACAATAGATGCGGCTCTCCTGTGTGCCGGGCGCCCGCTCCCCTCCCTCCTCTCGGGCGGGCGGGCGACCTCCTCTCCTCCTCTCCCCTCCCCTCCTCTCGGATGGCCGCCCCCCCTCTCGGATGGCCGCCCCCTCCCTCCTCTCGGGCGTCAGGACTCTGCAGCTGTCAGGATGTAGGCGGGGCAGCCAGGATGTAGGCGGGGCAGCGTGACGAACTCTTCTCTCACAGTCCTCCCTGAAGACCAGAACGGCGCGGGAATACGAGAGGAACGCGCAGAGGAGCAAAGGTAAGTGAATTGACACAGGGGGGACTTACTATATGGGGACTTACTATATGGGGGACTTACTATATGGGGAATGAATTACTATATGGGGGACTTACTATATGGGGAATGAATTACTATATGGAGGACTTACTATATGGGGAATGAATTACTATAGGGGGGACTTACTATATGGGGAATGAATTACTATATGGGGGACTTACTATATGGGGAATGAATTACTATATGGGGGACTTACTATATGGGGAATGAATTACTATATGGGGGACTTACTATATGGGGAATTAATTACTATATGGGGGACTTACTATATGGGGAATGAATTACTATATGGAGGACTTACTATATGGGGAATGAATTACTATATGGGGGACTTACTATATGGGGAATGAATTACTATATGGGGGACTTACTATATGGGGAATGAATTACTATATGGGGGACTTACTTTATGGGGAATGAATTACTATATGGGGGACTTACTATATGGGGAATGAATTACTATATGGGGGACTTACTTTATGGGGAATGAATTACTATATGGGGGACTTACTATATGGGAATGAATTACTATATGGGGGACTTACTATATGGGGAATGAATTACTATATGGGGGACTTACTATATGGGGATGAATTACTATATGGGGGACTTACTATATGGGGAATGAATTACTATATGGGGGACTTACTATATGGGGGACTTACTATATGGGGGATGAATTACTATATGGGGGATGAATTAATGTGGGGGATGAATTACTATGTGGGGGATGAATTACTATGTGGGGGATGAATTACTATGGGGGATGAATTACTATGTGGGGGATGAATTACTATGTGGGGATGAATTACTATGTGGGGGATGAATTACTATGTGGGGGATGAATTGCTATGTGGGGGATGAATTGCTATATGGGGGACGAATTGCTATATGGGGGACGAATTGCTATATGGGGGACGAATTGCTATGGGGGATGAATTACTATATGGGGGATTAATTACTATATGGGGGATTATTACTATGCTTACTATGGGGGAATATTACTATACTTACTATGGATGACACATACACATCATTCATCTACTCTTGGTCGGGCCCCCGGGTCCAATATATGAACCCATTGCGGCCCTCAAGTCAAAAAGTTTGCCCACCCCTGGTCTAGACGGTGCACTCTACGGCTGTACACAAGAACCGGCAACGTAGCCTATAGGAAGCCAACATCATGAGCCAAGGATAACAAGACCGTTCCAGTACAGGGTCCTCTGCATTTATCACTTCACGTGGTGCTTCATTGCGTGTCACATAACAATAGTAACAATCATTTGAGTGTCTCTCTTCGTGATTGCCTTTGGGACGCGACTTCAGCCGAAGAAAAAAAATCCCAAAACCAATCTGCTAGGGTTTGGCCAGGTTTGCAGAATGAACAGCAGTTTGCAGGCAGAGGGTTAACACCCTTTATATTTCCATTCCACCCCAAGTAAGGGGTTGGACCAGCTTTTTGGGTATATATTCCACTGGAAGGAAGGTTCTCATGGGAAATAGTGGCCTAAAACTAGCAGCTTATGAAGCATGGGGGGGGGGTTTTGGAGAAATATCCCTCTGGGGTAGGCCCCCAAGGCACCTATGGAAGAAGTGTATACAGTATACTCCACTGGAAGGCAGGTTCTCATGGGAAATAGTGGCCTGAAACTAGCAGCATATGAAGCATGGGGGGGGGGTTGGAGAAATATCCCTCTGGGGTAGGCCCCAAAGGTACCGATGGAAGAAGTGTATACAGTATACTCCACTGGAAGGAAGGTGCTCATGGGAACTGGTGGCCTAAAACTAGCAGCACATGAAGCATGGGGGATTTTGGAGAAATATCCCTCTGTGGTAGGCTCCCAAGGCACCAATGGAAGAAGTGTATACAGTATATTCCACTGGAAGGAAGGTTCTAATGGGAAATAGTGGCCTGAAAATTAGCAGCATATGAAGCATGGGGGGGTTTGGAGAAATATCCCTCTGGGGTAGGCCCCCAAGGCACCTATGGAAGAAGTGTATACAGTATACTCCACTGGATGGAAGGTGCTCATGGGAACTGGTGGCCTGAAACTAGCAGCATATGAAGCATATGGGGATTTTGGAGAAATATCCCTCTGGGGTAGGCCCCCAAGGCCAGGGGCATATCTACCATGAGGCAAACAAGGCGTTTGCCTAGGGCGGCAATTTTTAGGGGGCGGCACTGCCCGCCCCCCCCGGAAGAAGGGACATTGAGAGCACCGGGTCGGACAGAGGCATGCAGGGCCGCCAGCAGAGGGGTACCTTCGGTACTCTTGCAGTGGCCCGGACAGCAGGAGGATCGATGTGGGGGAGGGCAGTTGCAGAGCGATGCTCCTGTACCTCCGTCTCCAGCAGCTGACGAGATGGGACCAGGGGACAGCCTGAAGCAGGGAGAGGAGAGCCCGGAGGAGGTGAGCTGTGCTGTGGTCTGTGGGATCTCCCTGTCTCCCTCCCTGCACTGACAGATCGTATGGGACTGCACACACCTCCCCCCCCTTCCTGCTGCACGGAGATCAGCAGCCCTTGGAGGAGGTGTGTGTGTGTGCAGTCCAATACGATGTGAGAATGGAGAGGAAAGAGAGGGGGAAGAGAGAGGGGAGAGAGAATAAAGAAAGAGAAGAGAGTGAGGGGAGAGGGAGGGAGGGAGGCAGGGAGGGGAAGAGAGAGAGGAAGAGAGAGGGAGGGAAGAGATGGAGATAGAGGGAGGGAAGATATGGAGATAGAGGGAGGGAAAGAGAGAGAGGGAATGAAGAGAGAGAGAGGGAATGAAGAGAGAGGGGGGTGAGAGAGAAGGAATGAAGAGAGAGGGAAGGGGGGGAGAGAATAAAGAGAGAGAGAGGGGGGGAGAGAGGGAGGGAGGGAGGCAGGGAGGGGAAGAGAGTGGAAGAGAGAGGGGAAGAGAGAGAGGAGCGAGAGGGGAAGAGAGAGGGAGGGAAGAGATTGAGATAGAGGGAGGGAAGAGATGGAGATAGAGGGAGGGAAGAGAGAGAGGGAATGAAGAGAGAGAGGGAATGAAGAGAGAGAGGGGGAATGAAGAGAGGGAGGAGGGAAGGGGGGGAGAGAGAATAAAGAGAGAGAGTGAGGGGAGGAGAGAGAGGGAGGGAAGAGATTGAGATAGAGGGAGGGAAGAGATGGAGATAGAGGGAGGGAAGAGAGAGAGGGAATGAAGAGAGAGAGGAATGAAGAGAGAGAGAGGGGGAATGAAGAGAGAGAGGAGGGAAGGGGGGGGGAGAGAATAAAGAGAGAGAGTGAGGGGAGAGAGAGAGAGAGGGAGGCAGGGAGGGGAAGATAGAGCGGAAGAGAGAGAGAGGAGCGAGAGGGGAAGAAAGAGGGGGGAAGAGATGGAGATAGAGGGAGGGAAGAGATGGAGATAGAGGGAGGGAAGAGATGGAGATAAAGGGAGGGAGGGAAGAGAGGGAGGGAATGAAGAGAGAGAGGGGGAATGAAGAGAGAGGGGAATGAAGAGAGAGAGGGGGAATGGAAGAGAGAGAGGGAATGGAAGAGAGAGAGGGGAATGAAGAGAGAGAGGAATGCAGAGAGAGGGGGAACGAAGAGAGGGGGGTGAAGAGAGAGGGGGAATGAAGAGAGAGAGGGAATGAAGATAGAGAGAGGGAATGAAGAGAGAGAAGGAAGAGAGAGGGGAGAGAGAGAGAGAGACGGGGAAGAGAGAGAAGAGAGGGAAAGGGGGAAGAGAGAGAGAAAGAAGAGGGGGGAGCGAGAGGGGGAAGAGCGAGAGAGGGGGAATGAAGAGAGAGATGGAATGAAGAGAGAGGGAGGGAAGAGAGAGAGAGAAAGAGGGGGAAGAGAGAGAGAGGGAAGAGAGAGGTAGGGGGGAGAGAGAGAATCATATATGTATACACACACACAAACACACGCACCCACTTATGACTCTCTCGCTCTCTCATCGGGGGGTGCAAACTTTTGTGTTGCCTAGGGCAGCACAAAGTTCTAAATACATCACTGCCCAAGGCACCTATGGAAGAAGTGTATACAGTATATTCCACTGGAAGGAAGGTTCTCATGGGAACTGTTGGCCAGAAACTATCAGCATATGAAGCATGGGGGGGATTTGGAGAAATGTCCTTCTGGGGTAGGCCCCCAAGGCACCTATGGAGGAAGTGAACCTAAGCTGAGGAATATTTTGTGAACTTAAAATGGAAAGGCCGAGTGGTACCCTTTGGTTGATACAAGAGTTGCCAAAGTTTACGGAAAGAGATGGAAGAAGAAAGTTCTAGAACTGAGCTGTACCACTTATACCACTGAAATGTTTTTTTAACCAAAGCATGTAAAGAGTTGATCATGTGGACAATCATTTATTTTGAGGAAGCAACAAAGTGTTCTTGGAAGCATGAATACACGAGTAGCCAAGATGGGGGAGTTCCTCCATAATTCAGGTGTTTGGTACCCCATCTTGTTCCTGTATGAGGGAGGTGCCCTGGGCCAGTCATCGCTGATGGCCAACCAGAGACCTGCGTTCAAGTTGGCTGGCATATGATATGAACTCCACTGGTGGGAGCAACCTGTCCACCGAAGGGTTCGATGAGCAGCACCAAAAAAACAGGGTTCAAACACACTGAGGAAGACCGAAGGAACCAGAGACTAATCAAGTGTGGGTGGGGCCAAGAGCTTGGTACCTGGATAGGAGAGAATACACATGGAAGCCAAGTAGAGCAGAGCTTCCGACACATTGGTACAGATTCTGAAAAAAATGGCTTCACCAGCCCGGCAGCACTTACAGAGAGCTGTGCAGAGGATACACACTGCTGATATCCGACAACATCCAACAGAGGGGTGGTTGGAAGGCAACAAGGAGTCCCTATTTTGGCATTGCCCACACCAAATATGGCTGCTGTGATCATCTAGAGTAGCAGCGTCCAGTCAGCCTCAAAGGAACATGAGTTCCCCTTGCTCTCCACTCTACCTGCATCGCTGCGGAACTGCACCACCTGTGCAGGGAGGCCAAACTACACCTGCTTACACACGAATATCACCGCCAATCTTCAAGACTGGAATCCAATGGCACCGACACCAGTGTATTGGTTGAAAGAACGACCTACAACCCCCCCCCCCCCGCCCTCCCCCCATCCCCAGCTAATTGTTACATTGATCCATCTTGGACCAGGCCAAGTTTGTATGTTTCATGCCTGAGGGATCCTTCTAGAAGCTGGAAATCACAGCAGAAGGCACTACTACTCCACTACTACTACAGTGATCTCCGCTGGCATCCTGGCACCATGCAAAGTGTTTTCTAATTGGACGAGGTGGAGATTGTGTTGCTACCACCCTGCCTTTCCACCTCGTCCAACTAGAGAAGGCTTTGAGTTCTCTTGTCTGAATGGATGAGGTGGAGATTGTGATGTTACCACCCTACCTTTCCACCTCATCCAACTAGAGAAGGCTTTGAGTTCTCTTCTCTGAATGGACGAGGTGGAGATTGTGATGTTACCACCCTGCCTTTCCACCTCGTCCAACTTGAGTTCTCTTCTCTGAATAGACGAGGTGGACATTGTGATGTTACCACCCTGCGTTTCCACCTCATCCAACTAGAGAAGACTTTGAGTTCTCTTCTCTGAATGGACGAGGTGGAGATTGTGATGTTACCACCCTGCCTTTCCACCTCGTCCAACTAGAGTTCTCTTCTCTGAATGGACGAGGTGGAGATTGTGATGTTACCACCCTGCGTTGCCACCTCGTCCAACTAGAGAAG